>NC_069505.1:271161124-271291124 GCF_027579735.1 Bombina bombina
CCCAATATTAAAAGCCACCACCCACACACCCAATCCTACTCTAAAACCCACCCAATCCCTCCTTAAAAAAACCTAACACTACCCCCTTGAAGATCTCCCTACCTTGAGCCGTCTTCACCCAGCCGGGCGCAAATACATGTTATTCCCAGACTAATCTTTTATTTGAATGTATTATTCTAACTAGCATTTATTTAGTGTTTAATGTCCCTTTAACATCCGCTCTGAGCTGCACATACATTAAACCACCTGCTCCATAAAATTACTACTGCAGACATGTAAATACATCAAATTAACTTAACTTTTTTTATTATATTGTTATATATGTACATACACATGCATAGGTGTCTCCAGGAGTGGTGAGGATGATCACTACCTCTTCTGCATAATATATATATATGGCATTCATTATGGACCCCCCCCGTGTGACATACACACATTCTATGGCATAGGACATCATTATTTTCAGAATTCGTTTGAGTGCTGTATGTGACTGATGTCATAACTGTGAGGTAATATCATATACAACAGTGAAGACTCTAACAAGTCAAGTTAGATGGGGACAGTAAAGTCAAAATAAAAATGTTCATGATTTAGGTAGAGCACATCATTTTAAATCACTTTCCAATTTACTTATATTATGAAATGTGCTTAATTCTCTTGGAAAAGAAAAAAGTAAACCTAGGTAGGCTGATAGGAGTTCAGGAGCGTGCACATGTGTTTACCATTCAATGGCAGCTGTGTTTGCAACTATATATAATATTGCTATAAACATTGTGGCAAACACTGCTGCCAGATTGCTACAGCCATGTGCACATTCCTAAACTCACCTAGGATTACTGTTTAACAAAGGATACCAAGAAAACTAAGCTAAATTGATATTAGAACACAGGCGTGGCTGAAAGTATTGGTACACTTGCATTAGGTTAACCAGAGCTCCATCCTTTCCACCTTGATTGGGGACACCCCGTTCTTTAGGGAGCTCAGGCTTCCCCCCAACTTTTCCTTTCCTAAAGCACTTTGCCAAGGCATTTGCTCCCCCACACCCCGAGCATTCGTGCAGGAACTTACAGGAAGCCCCCCTCTTACACTGCCCCTCATTGTACGCAAAGCAGAAACACTTTCTGCCTGTGGATTGAAAAGCAGATGCGGCCGGACTGCCGGCCCCGGACCGAAAGGACTGCCCCGCTCTCAGCGGAGTCATAATTTTGAGCCAAAGACCCATGTCCCGGTCATTCCACCTCATAGTAGGCTTCACCGCAAGCCATTGACGAAAATGTTCGATGTACGTCCACCACGCCATACCCCCATACGTACGCTGAGCTGCAGCGATTTCATCCAAATAACAGAACATAGAAGCCCCCTGACCCGGAAACCTCTCTGCCATAACGCTAGCGTAAATTACAAATGACTGGAACCAATTTGTAAAGGTTTTAGGCAGTTTCCTATAATGCTTCTTCCTCTCATCCTCCTCCTTCTTAGAACTGTCCTTCTTGGAATCATCAGATACCTCAAACGACTGTTCCAAAGGAAGAAAGGAAAACAATTCGATATACTCCCTGGAACAGATCTTCTCCCTAAGCTCCTTTGTCAAGTGTAGACCTAAAGGACCAATGGAACAAAGGCAAGACTGAGCCATAGCCGTATCCACCACACAGAGTTCCGGGGACTCAACTGTCTTGTGCTGCAAAACTGAAGGAACAGAAGCAATTACCGAAGCGGAGGCGCCAACAGGAACAGCCGGCTGAGCACCCACAGTGGAACTACCCAGAACCCCCATAGGCACCTCAACCCCAGGAGGGACCCAAGCCTTTGTGGCCGGCGGCTGAGGCACTGAGGAAACAACCGAAGCCTCAACTGAATGCAACAGCACCCTCAGGCCTTCAAACAACTGCATGGACACCCTATCACCACTAACCAACCCACCACTCAACTGCAAAGAAGACAAGTTCTCACCTGCTACAGCCGTCACTGCCGGCGCCTCCGACTGAGGCAGAACAGCATGCTCCAACCAAACCATGACTGGCTCCCATCCTACTGAACTGACGCCAATTTGAGGAACCTTTAAGACACCAACTGAATGATCTCTGGCCAACAGTACCGTACTTTTCCTCGGGACCATACCACTAGGCCGTCTCCATGTGCTCCTACCACGCTCCCCAAACCACTCCTACACAAAACACCCCTTCTCGCCAGACTGAACCCCCTTTTTCAAATCCCTCCCCACTGGCCAAGTGTCAATCACCATGAAGTCTCCACCCTCAATACCCGTTTCAACCACCCGTTCTACCTCCACACCATCTGCCCCACCAACATCAATGTGCTCCCCAGGCTGACCGTCCCCTGTGACATCCTCCCTCACCAACACATTATCCCCCAATCCAGGCCCCACCAGGCCGTGTACCTGCTCCTGCGCCACCTCACCTCCCAACAAACTCTCCACGTGGGCCTCCACCTCCTCCTCAAAGGTCAAATGCCCCAGCCTCCTGCACTACCGCCGCCACTCTCGACTTCTTCACCGGCCTCCTAGCATCTCCGCTTGGACTTCTTCTGCGACGCATCCCTTGAGACCTCTGCTCCGGACTGAGCCGAACAGGAGGCCGTGTCCGCCGCATGGGACGTGATCTAGGAGCCGCAGCTCCCTCCTCAACGACATCCTCCTCGGTTCCAAGAAGACTGGCGATGCGATCCTGGATCCAAGAAGAACCCCTCTCATCCGTCACAGAACTAATCTTCGTGAGCAGCTCCTCAATCTCCATGCTTCAACGATCTCCACGGAAAAATCTTCAAGGGCTCCTTCCGTGACCAGGTAAGAAACTTTACTGGCCTCACCACGCCCTTCCCAGCAAACTACTTCCTCCTCTCTCCTCCTACCACACCGGGGCCTCCTCACCCCATCTGGTCAAAGGGCCCCTCCCACTATGTTCCCCCGTTTACTGGGCCCACCATTCTATTACATTGGAAATAAAGAATTGTGGATACCAAATACTTTTGTCAATTTTTACTTAGTTCAGAGAAAAAAAATAAAGGTACCAATATTTCGGACACATTTGTGTGTATTTATGTATATGTATATGTGTATATGTGTATATATATATATATTCAACTAAATAACAAATAACAAAGTGCTTCACAATCAATAGACAAATAGAAGTACAGAAGTCAGCACTCATTGTTGGTCTTGTGTAATAAAACTTAGCATTCAATAGTTATATTTAAAAACAGCATGTTTTTAAATATGGCTATTAAATGCTAAGTTTTATTACACAAGACCAATGAGTGGCGATTTCTGTACTACTATATATTCTATCTATCTATCTATCTATCTATCTATCTATCTATCTATCTATATATATATATATATATATATATATATATAATATATATATATATATATAATATATATATATATATATATATATATATACACATCAAAATAACTAGATTATTGCATTATGCAGTAATACCTTTTTCTCCAACATTGGTGTGTCCGGTCCACGGCGTCATCCTTACTTGTGGGATATTCTCTTCCCCAACAGGAAATGGCAAAGAGTCCCAGCAAAGCTGGCCATATAGTCCCTCCTAGGCTCCGCCCACCCCAGTCATTCTCTTTGCCGTTGCACAGGCAACATCTCCACGGAGATGGTTAAGAGTTTTTTGGTGTTTTAATGTAGTTTTTATTCTTCTATCAAGTGTTTGTTATTTTAAAATAGTGCTGGTATGTACTATTTACTCTGAAACAGAAAAGGATGAAGATTTCTGTTTGTAAGAGGAAGATGATTTTAGCAGACAGTAACTAAAATCGATTGCTGTTTCCACATAGGACTGTTGAGATGAAGTAACTTCAGTTGGGGGAAACAGTTAGCAGACTTTTCTGCTTAAGGTATGACTAGCCATATTTCTAACAAGACTGTGTAATGCTGGAAGGCTGTCATTTCCCCTCATGGGGACCGGTAAGCCATTTTCTTAGTCAAACATACAGAATAAAGGGCTTAATAAGGGCTAAAAAACTGGTAGACATTTTTATGGGCTAAATCGATTGCTTTATTTGGGCATATTATTCAGATTTAGGCTATCAATTGGCATTTATAATCTTGGGGAACGTTTATAAAACGGCAGGCACTGTGTTGGACCCCTTTTTCAGTCAGGGGGCCTTTCTAGTTACAGACTGAGCCTCATTTTCGCGCCATTACTGCGCAGTTGTTTTTGGAGAGCAGGGCATGCAGATGCATGTGTGAGGATCTAAGAATCACTAAAAAAGCTTCTAGAAGGCGTCATTTGGTATCGTATTCCCCTCTGGGCTTGGTTGGGTCTCAGCAAAGACTATAGCTGGGACTGTATAGGGGTTAAATTTTAAAACGGCTCCGGTTCCGTTATTTTAAGGGTTAAAGCTCAGAAATTTGGTGTGCAATACTTTTAATGCTTTAAGACACTGTGGTGAAATTTTGGTAATTTTTGAACAATTCCTTCATACTTTTTCACATATTCAGTAATAAAGTGTTTTCTGTTTGAAATTTAAAGAGACAGTAACGGTTTTATTTTAAAACGTTTTTTGTGCTTTGTTGACAAGTTTAAGCCTGTTTAACATGTCTGTACCATAGCGTCCAAACAAAGTAAGGACAGTACTGCCACAGATAATGATATTGCCCAAGATGATTCCTCAGATGAGGGGAGTAAACATAATACTACATCATCTCCTACTGTGTCTACACCAGTTTTGCCCACGCAGGAGGCCCCTAGTACATCTAGTGCGCCAATACTTATTACCATGCAACAATTAACGGCTGTAATGGATAACTCCATAGCAAATCTTTTATCCAAAATGCCTACTTATCAGAGAAAGCGCGATTGCTCTATTTTAAACACTGAAGAGCAAGAGGGCGCTGATGATAATTGTTCTGTCATACCCTCACACCAATCTGAAGGGGCAATGAGGGAGGTTTTGTCTGATGGAGAAATCTCGGATTCAGGAAAGATTTCTCATCAAGCTGAACCTGATGTTGTGACATTTAAATTTAAATTAGAACATCTCCGCGCACTGCTTAAGGAGGTGTTATCTACTCTGGATGATTGTGACAACTTGGTCATTCCAGAGAAATTATGCAAGATGGACAAGTTCCTAGAGGTTCCGGTGCCCCCCGACGCTTTTCCTATACCCAAGCGGGTGGCGGACATAGTAAATAAGGAGTGGGAAAAGCCCGGCATACTTTTTGTTCCCCCCCCTATATTTAAGAAATTATTTCCTATGGTCAACCCCAGAAAGGACTTATGGCAGACAGTCCCCAAGGTCGAGGGGGCAGTTTCTACTCTAAACAAACGCACTACTATTCCTATTGAAGATAGTTGTGCTTTCAAAGATCCTATGGATAAAAAATTAGAAGGTTTGCTTAAAAAGATTTTTGTACAGCAAGGCTACCTTCTACAACCAATTTCATGCATTGTTCCTGTCACTACAGCAGCGTGTTTCTGGTTCGAGGAACTAGAAAAGTCGCTCAGTAGAGAAACTCCATATGAGGAGGTTATGGACAGAGTTAACGCACTTAAATTGGCTAACTCTTTTATTTTAGATGCCGCTTTGCAATTAGCTAGACTAGCGGCGAAAAATTCAGGGTTTGCTATCGTGGCGCGCAGAGCGCTTTGGCTAAAGTCTTGGTCAGCGGATGTGTCATCCAAGACAAAATTGCTTAACATCCCTTTCAAGGGTAAAACTTTATTTGGACCAGAATTGAAAGAGATTATTTCAGACATCACTGGGGGAAAGGGCCCCGCCCTTCCACAGGATAGGTCTTTTAAGGCTAAAAATAAGCCTTATTTTCGTCCTTTTCGCAGAAACGGACCAGCCTCTAATTCTGCATCCTCTAAGCAAGAGGGTAATACCTCACAACCCAAACCAGCCTGGAAACCAATGCAAGGCTGGAACAAGGGTAAGCAGGCCAAGAAGCCTGCCACTGCTAACAAAACAGCATGAAAGATCCGGGACCGGATCTAGTGGGGGGCAGACTCTCTCTCTTTGCTCAGGCTTGGGTAAGAGATGTTCAGGATCCTTGGGCGCTAGAAATAGTTTCTCAAGGTTATCTCCTGGAATTCAAGGAACTACCCCCAAGGGGAAGGTTCCACAGGTCTCACTTATCCTCAAACCAAATAAAGAGACAGGCATTCTTGCATTGTGTAGAAGACCTGTTAAAAATGGGAGTGATACACCCAGTTCCAATAAAGGAACAAGGAATGGGATTTTATTCCAATCTGTTCGTAGTTCCCAAAAAGGAGGGAACGTTCAGACCAATTTTGGATTTGAAGATCCTAAACAAATTTCTCAGGGTACCATCGTTCAAAATGGAAACTATTCGAACGATTCTACCCACCATCCAGGAAAGTCAATTTATGACTACCGTGGATCTAAAGGATGCGTACCTACACATTCCTATCCACAAGGAACATCATCAGTTCCTAAGGTTCACTTTTCTGGACATGCATTACCAGTTTGTGGCCCTCCCATTCGGGTTTGCCACTGCTCCAAGGATTTTCACAAAGGTGCTAGGGTCCCTTCTAGCGGTTCTAAGACCAAGGGGCATTGCAGTAGTACCTTACTTGGACGACATTCTAATACAAGCGTCGTCTCGGTCAAAAGCAAAGGCTCATACGGAGATCGTTCTAGCCTTTCTCAGATCTCACGGATGGAAGGTGAACAAAGAAAAAAGTTTTCTGTCCCCGTCAACAAGAGTTCCCTTCTTGGGAACAATAATAGATTCCTTAGAAATGAGGATTTTTCTGACAGAGGTCAGAAAATCAAAACTTCTAAGCTCTTGTCAAATGCTTCATTCTGTTCCTCGTCCTTCCATAGCGCAGTGCATGGAAGTAGTAGGATTGATGGTTGCAACAATGGACATAGTCCCTTTTGCACGAATTCATCTAAGACCATTACAACTGTGCATGCTCAAACAGTGGAATGGGGATTATACAGACTTGTCTCCAATGATTCAAGTAGATCAAAAGACCAGAGATTCACTCCGTTGGTGGCTGACCCTGGACAATCTATCCCAGGGAATGAGCTTCCGCAGACCATAGTGGGTCATTGTCACGACCGACGCCAGTCTGGTGGGCTGGGGCGCGGTCTGGGAATCCCTGAAAGCTCAGGGACTATGGTCTCGGGAAGAGTCTCTTCTCCCGATAAACATTCTGGAACTGATATTCAATGCTCTCAGAGTTTGGCCTCAACTAGCAAAGGCCAAATTCATAAGGTTTCAATCAGACAACATGACGACTGTTGCATATATCAATCATCAGGGGGGAACAAAGAGTTCCCTGGCGATGAAAGAAGTGACCAAAATAATTCAATGGGCGGAGGATCACTCCTGCCACTTGTCTGCGATCCACATCCCAGGAGTGGAAAATTGGGAAGCGGATTTTCTGAGTCGTCAGACATTCCATCCGGGGGAGTGGGAACTCCATCCGGAAATCTTTGCCCAAATAACTCAATTATGGGGCATTCCAGACATGGATCTGATGGCGTCTCGTCAGAACTTCAAGGTCCCTTGCTACGGGTCCAGATCCAGGGATTCCAAGGCGACTCTAGTAGATGCACTAGTAGCACCTTGGACCTTCAACCTGGCTTATGTATTCCCACCGTTTCCTCTCATTCCCAGGCTAGTAGCCAGGATCAATCAGGAGAGGGCCTCGGTGATCTTGATAGCTCCTGCGTGGCCACGCAGGACTTGGTATGCAGACCTGGTGAATATGTCATCGGCTCCACCATGGAAGCTACCTTTGAGACAGGACCTTCTTGTTCAGGGTCCATTCGAACATCCAAATCTGGTCTCCCTCCAACTGACGGCTTGGAGATTGAACGCTTGATTTTATCAAAGCGTGGGTTTTCAGATTCTGTTATAGATACTCTGATTCAGGCCAGAAAACCTGTAACTAGAAAAATTTACCATAAGATATGGAAAAAATATATCTGTTGGTGTGAATCCAAAGGATTTCCATGGAATAAGATAAAAATTCCTAAGATTCTCTCCTTTCTGCAAGAAGGTTTGGAGAAAGGATTATCTGCAAGTTCTCTAAAGGGACAGATCTCTGCTTTATCTGTCTTACTACACAAAAGACTGGCAGCTGTGCCAGATGTTCAAGCATTTGTTCAGGCTTTGGTTCGGATTAAGCCTGTTTACAGACCTTTGACTCCTCCCTGGAGTCTAAATCTAGTTCTTTCAGTTCTTCAAGGGGTTCCGTTTGAACCTTTACATTCCATAGATATTAAGTTACTATCTTGGAAAGTTTTGTTTTTGGTTGCAATTTCTTCTGCTAGAAGAGTTTCAGAGTTATCTGCTCTGCAGTGTTCTCCGCCCTATCTGGTGTTCCATGCAAATAAGATGGTTTTGCGTACTAAGCCTGGTTTTCTTCCTAAAGTTGTTTCTAACAAAAATATTAACCAGGAGACAGTTGTACCTTCTTTGTGTCCGAATCCAGTTTCAAAGAAGGAACGTTTGTTACACAATTTGGACGTTGTCTGTGCTCTAAAGTTCTATTTAGAGGCTACTAAAGATTTCAGACAAACATCCTCCTTGTTCGTCGTTTATTCTGGTAAAAGGAGAGGTCAAAAAGCGACTTCTACCTCTCTTTCCTTTTGGCTTAAAAGCATTATCCGATTGGCTTACGAGACTGCCGGACGGCAGCCTCCTGAAAGAATTACAGCTCACTCCACTAGAGCTGTGGCTTCCACATGGGCCTTCAAGAACGAGGCTTCTGTTGACCAGATATGTAAGGCAGCGACTTGGTCTTCACTGCACACTTTTGCTAAATTTTACAAATTTGATACTTTTGCTTCTTCGGAGGCTATTTTTGGGAGAAAGGTTTTGCAAGCTGTGGTGCCTTCCGTTTAGGTAACCTGATTTGCTCCCTCCCTTCATCCGTGTCCTAAAGCTTTGGTATTGGTTCCCACAAGTAAGGATGACGCCGTGGACCGGACACACCAATGTTGGAGAAAACAGAATTTATGCTTACCTGATAAATTACTTTCTCCAACGGTGTGTCCGGTCCACGGCCCGCCCTGGTTTTTTAATCAGGTCTGATGAATTATTTTCTCTAACTACAGTCACCACGGTACCATATGGTTTCTCCTATATATATTTCCTCCTGTCCGTCGGTCGAATGACTGGGGTGGGCGGAGCCTAGGAGGGACTATATGGCCAGCTTTGCTGGGACTCTTTGCCATTTCCTGTTGGGGAAGAGAATATCCCACAAGTAAGGATGACGCCGTGGACCGGACACACCGTTGGAGAAAGTAATTTATCAGGTAAGCATAAATTCTGTTTTTATTGGACTAACCATTATATAGTAAAAGAAAAGCTTTTAAGAGTTTCCTTCCTTCCTCATTTCCATATAGGGCCAGTTTTAGCAAAGTACGGGCGACATCCTTTAAGATGCTTTTTAATTAGTATTTCCCTGGATTGCAAAACAATGCACATTTCTCAAATTCAGAGTTTTAAATGCTTTTAAAATATTCTTGCAGATCTTTTGAAATGCAATGATTCTTTTCTGAGGAATATATATATAGAAAAAAAATACTTTAATTTCCCTCTAAAGTCGGTAACTACATTTTACATTGCTAACTAGGGGTATAGGCAAATGGGAGTGTTTGCAGTGGTGTGCAATTGTTTTCTCGACTGTTGGCAGCTGTTTCAAGACAAGCCCAAATTTTTCTTTTGCATTTTCTTTTTTGTGTGTGTGTTGAATAAGCCCATGACAATGTCTGTGACACCGTGGTAAAATAACCTGACAGGCTTTCAGCAGCAGTGTGTGGCTATATATTGTTGGTGGAAAGCCAATTACGTCTGGGTCACTTGTTGAAATATGACCTTTTTAAGAGGTAATCCCCCTTCACTCCAGTTGGTACTCTTAGGAAAACCATCTCAAAATGCCTAATTTATAAGTAAAAGGAGTTTAGATGACACATTGCATGGAAAATTTAACCCAATTAAAGGGAAATGAAACCTTAAAATTTATCTTTCATTTTTTAAATATAACATACAATTTTTAAACAAATTTCCAATTTACTTATATTATCTAATTTGCTTTGTTGTCTTGATATAATTTGTTGAAAAGCATACCTAGGTAGGCTCAGGAGCAGGGAACTAGCTGGTGATTGGTGGTTGTACATATATGCCTCTTGACATTGGCTTATCAATGTGTTCGGCTAACTCCCAGTAGCGCATTGCTGCTCCTTTACAAAAGGATACCAGAAGAATGAATAGTACAAGTGCTAAGTTGTTTAAAAAAAAAATTATGTTCTGTCTGAATCATGAAAGAAAAAGTTTGGGTTTCATGTCCCTTTTAATATGTGCACAAGTTCTGTAAGTTGTGTTTTATTTTGAGCAGAGAACTGGAAATAATAATCTTAAAGTGATTGTGAACTTTAATGAATCAAAAACTAATCTTAAAAACAGGGGCACTTTAATTAAAGTTTACAAAGGCGCATTTAAAAAAATACTTACCTTTGCGTTATGGTAAACATAATGCCGATCGTCCACACGCATCTCCTGCTTTCTTTAGCATATGGATGACGAATCTGGCTTCCTCCAATCGTTGCATGCCCACTTTGGTGTCCAGCTTGTGGGGCTCGCAAAGATTGGAAGAAGCTGGATTCGTCATCGATCTGCAAATGAAAGAAGCAGATGTGGGCGGAAGATCAGTGTTATGTTTACTATAACGCAAAGGTAAGTATTTTAAAAATTACAGTTGTAGTTTGTGGACAGTTACTTGTTCAACACTTATGGTTATTTTTCCAATTTACTTTTATCACCAATTTTGTTATATTCTCTTGGTATTCTTAGTTGAAATCTGAACCTAGGAAGTTCTTATGCTAATATCTTAGACCTTGAAGGCCGTCTCTAATCTGAAAGCATTTTGATAGTTTTTCACCACTAGAGGCCGTTAGTTCATTTGTTTCATACCGATAACATTGTGCTTACGCACGTGAAGCTCCTAGGAGTGAGCACTGATTGGTTAAAATGTTAGTCTGTAAAAAGAACTGAAATAAGGGGGCAGTCTGCAGAGGCTTAGAAACAAGGTAATTACAGAGCTAAAAAGTGTATTATTATAACTGTGTTGGTTATGCAAAACTGGGGAATGGGTAATAAAGGGATTATTTACCTTTTTAAACAACAAAAATTCTGGTGTTGACTGTCCCTTTAAAGTCAAATTGAGCCCTTTTATCAAAATCTTGCAAATAACAAATTTAGTGCTTTTGTGTTTAGTGCCCAATATGTTTTTCAAACATTAGAAAGGTACTTGCCTTATTGTGACGTAAAAATCTGTTTGTATGAGGTGACTAAACCAATCAAACAATATAACAAACTCTATCCAGAAAAGTGATGCAGGGTTATAGCATCCTGTCTTTTTGTTATGTGATGGGTTATCTTTTAATGTTAATTTTTGTTTTAATTATCATACAGAGAATCTTCTTATTAGTAAATATTGGTAAATTTAATAGTCCAACAAATTAATAAATTAAGGTTTTGTATTCTTTAAGCTGTCAATGCGTCTGACAGGAAGAATGCACTTTTTTTTTTCTTCTTTTTCAAAATTCTTTATTGAGTTTTTAGTAAAATAACAAGAATACAAGAGAACAATAAAGCAACATGTTGTACCGTTATTATGGGTATATTGATTTTGATGCCAAAAAGTAAATATTGAGGATATCCAGACCTTTGAAAAGGTCCATTATTTTTTACATATTCAATTATAGAGTTAAAATTGCATTGATAGAAGCCCTATAATCTATCAAACAAGTATTAGTTAATAACAGTGGAGCTAGAGAAATTGGTTACTTGGTTTTGGTATTTATATAATGTAGATTCCCAGAAGAATTTGACATCTAAAAATGTCGAGTTTCTGCACTTTGTAATATCCATACTCTTCTAAAACTATTATGTCAGTCATGTTGGATTTCCAGTTGTGTATTTAGGGCATTACATATTTTTCTAATTTCTATTCAAAAATAAACTTTCATGATTCAGATAGGGCATGTTATATTAAACAACTTAAAAATTTACTTTTATCATCAATTTTGCTTTGTTCTCTTGGTATTCTTAGTTGAAAGCTAAGCCTAGGTAGGCTCAAACGCTAAGTTCTTAGCCTTTGTAGGCCACCTCTTATCTGAATGCATTTTGACATTTTTTTTACAACTAGAGGGTGTTAGTTCATGTGTGCCATATAGATAACATTGTACTCATGACCATGGAGTTACCTAGGAGTCAGTAGTGATTGGCTAAGGTTAATGAAGAATTAAACAGCAGTTTCAAAAAAGTTTTAATTGATGTCCAGAAAATCGAGATTTTGGGGCAGCTCCCCCATATATGAAGCATAGTGCCCTCAACATTACATCCCCTCCGATATTTGCCAGAAGAGTTGGGGTAAATACTTTTAATGCAAGATGGAGTTAGGTACCATATTGTAATTATTTTTCATTTTAATTCTATGCATGTTGTAGAAGTTGAAGACTTTTTACTTTACTTTTTTGAGTATGTGATGCCAAGTACAAAGGTCTAAGTCTTTATTAAGATCTAAGTGCCAGCTGTTGGTTTAGGCTGGTAAGAAGAAGGCACTTTTAAGGTGTTAAAAGGTTGGTAATAGTTTTTTAGCAAATGGTATATATTTTATTTTTGTTGCACAATTTACCAAGCATTTTTTATATAGGGTAGATCTGAGATAGTTTGGGAATTTTTTTTTTAAATTATGATACTATCCCATAATATCCCATAGACTCTCAAGAAATTCAGCCCAGGCTATAAGCAATGCCAACACAACCACATACATGCAAACATTTTATAAGGAAGTGGGCTTACATGTATTGGGCAACGCTAAAGCAGCCCAGTGGTGACTTTATGTTGACTTATTATGGGATAGTTCAGACAGGGTTAAGCAGTCTTGAATTGGATTTAAAAGTTCCTAGTTTTGCAGGACAAACTTTGGCCTTAAATACAGGCAGGAAAGACAATGGGGTTGAGATATTGTCCCTCCAAACATTTTAAATTCATTACTTGAGGTTAAAAGGCTGCAAAGGAGTATTCTCAACCCAGAGATGGTGTCAGAGGCAGGGAGGGAGGAGCTGAGCCTATCATTGGTTGATAGCAGTTTTCACTGTGTGAAACAAGATTTATACTTCTGACTCCTCACACAACAACCAGTAGATTGTAAGCTTATTGGAACAGGACTTGCCTCTTCCTGTATTGATTTTTTTTTGTTTAATCTTTATTATGTTTTTTTTTTTTTTACCATGAATTGGTGTCATTGTGTATCCAACTCATGAATGCAGTATGGAATTTTGAGGCACTTTACTAATGAATGTGAATACTCTCAAAAGCATAGATACCAATTGCTGACTTGCTAAGTACTATGTAAAGGGACATTAAACACTAAATAAATGCTAGATAGAATGATGCATTCAAAGAAAAGATTAGTTTGAAAATAACCTGTAGATGTATTTTTTTTTAAATTTACATTAGCTGTTTAAATATTGACAAAATAAGTTTAAAGTTTTAGTATCTATAAAATAATAGGAGCTGCCATGTTGTAACTTAGATTACCTTCTCTGCTGTGGCCAATTAGGGACAGTAATAAATAGGTCACTAAAGTGTGCAGCCAATAATTGTGGGGAATATATAAGTGTTCTGCACTTCCAGTTCTAACAGGAACGGAAAAGCTCTCAATTTCAGAATGGAATTACAGGAAAAGGGGATAAAATAAATAATGAAAATATTGCAAAGTTATATATATATATATATATATATATATATATATATATATATATATATACAATTTATCATATATTTTTTTATAAATAAAAACAATATGATTTAACTATTGAAATACAAAAAGGTTATTGAAAGTTCTTTATTTCTAGATTTTACATCAGAGTGTGTGCCTAGATTAGCAATAATCTTTTAATTTAAAAAGACAGTAAAGAAATATTACAGTATATATTGATAATTCGTTTAATTGCTGAAATAATAAGTGTGAGTGATGTTAGCCCAAAGTGCTTGCAAATTTGTTTTGAGTTCCACCTTAAGTACTTGTGCCATAACATTACCACGCCTGTTTTTGGGGTAATTATGTATGCAAAGTCAACAGCTTCTTAGGAATTAAAATAAATGAAGAAAAATATAACTCTGGTTAATTGTTATAGAAGACTCACTGCAAAGTCAAAGCAAGGTCATTTTACTATGTATCAAGCAAATGAATCAGAGTGGTTGGATGAAATAAGTACACTGAAAGGAAAAAAATCTTCCAGGGATTAAATGTCTGTCCTAGAGGACGATTACCAGGGGTTGGGAAATGTCATACATATTTTATCTTCATCCAGCAGTCGGGTTATTTAGCTGTCAAGATGTTGCATTTGTAAAATCCTCCCCATCTCTCTTTACTGCTTATACAGAAACATTTTGCAGTCTGTGGGTAGAAAATATTAAAGAGCACATTTTGGAAGGTCAAAAGTAAATATTTTTTTCTTCATTTTTATATAAGATATCTTAATCTTCTTATTTTTTTTAGTTGTTAAAATCTTTTCAGCAATGTTTTCATGATTAATTTTAATGAAGATTTTAACTCCTTGTGCATAATACCATTGTAACCTTTTGACTGCCAGGCAGGACAGTAACACATACCCACTATGGCAGGCAAAGGGTTAAAGAATTATTGTACTGAAAATTCCATCGGGTACCTGATGGAGCAGCAGTTAAGTGGAAAGAGAGATGTTATATAGAAGTACTGTCTCTCTCTTACATTCCTGCCTTTTCAAATAAAAATACCAATAAAAAGAAGAAAAATTAATAGGAGTAAATTAGAAACTTGCTTAAAATTGCATGCTCTATCTAAATCATGAGAGAAAACATTTGGGTTTGTGTCTCTTTAAATAAATACATAAAATAAGGTCACTGGCATTTAATGTGTTAGATTTTACATGACTCACTTCTACAGGTTTGGCCACATGATGTGCATACTCCCTTTTTCTGTCTAGAACTAATAAAGTTATCTAAAGCAGTGCTCCTAGCTGTCCTGCATTTTGCCAGACTGTAATAGTTTTGGAATTCTACCTGTTGTCCCTCCTGCTACAACCCAGGTATAAGTTTGCCTTTCTAAGCCCTGACTTGTGAACTCACCAGCTTGCTCTGCCATCTCCCTCCCATTTCTACCCTTACTTGGTTTGAAGTTACCCTCCCCTATTTCCCATGACTCCACCCCAAGATCTCCTTGATTTCATCACTAACCTCCCAATACCAGACTCAGACAAATGTGGGGGTATTCAGAAGGATTTTTGCAAATAGAAATATATAAAACAGATGCCTTTAACTGTATTTGAAGCATAATTATATTTTAGAAGTATATTTTAGTGTAAAAAAAAATCTGTACTGCTGCACATTTGAAATATGATTTTTATGTCCCTTTTAGATTGTAAAATTATTTTTTTGACAAAGGACATACTACTAAATGAGGTGTAGTAACCTATAAAATAATATTTTGCTGATAATTAAGTATAGATTACATTTTGAATAATGGATATAAACTATCTGAAGCCATAATCACAGTTAATTAAAACTATATGCTAAATATAATTTAAATATACACTAGATGTCAGATAATTAATCTGAGTCACGCAGTCTGCGCCGTCGTACCAGTATAATTGTTGTGTTAAGCCTGGACAGTATTACACTAATTAAACACACTCCTTCTTAGCTTACAGGCGGAATTAAAGCTGTCATGAGATGCAGGACACAGCATAGAAGGTACAACACTATTTTATTGCAGAGCATAGAAGTATGCAGCTTGTACAACACATCTAACTTGGTAACTGCCACATAGACAATCAACGCCCTAAACCACGCCCCCATCTGGTGACATCACTTCCCACTCTATACAAGAAGCATACAGAAATAGTTTTGTTTAGTATACAACAAATAAAAAGTTAAAGAGGATATACATAAACAACATGAAACACAATCCTGACTTGAACATCTGGGTAGATTACCCTAGTCCACAGTGACCATGGGATTATTCTGTCCATACTTCCGTTCACTGCTCTAACTAGTGCTAATCCCGATATCGGGCTGGAAGTTTCACCACCCTTCCACTTGATGTCATTTTACATGAACTGTCCTCTGATACAGAAGAAGGTAATTGAGAGTCTGCTGGAAGCAAATAAGTATCCCTGCTGTGATCTTGCTGAGGGGAAGGCACCCCTCTTAAAAAAGGGGATCCCACCGGCAATGGTACTGAGGCATCCAGTCCCAAACTCTCAGGTACTGGCTGAAGATGTTTTCGATTTTGACGTGTGACTGTCCCTCCATCAGTAAGGACTACATAAGACCTTGGTTCTGGAGAGTGTCCAATTATCGTAGCAGGCGTCTTCCATTTCTTCTCATCATCCAGTTTAACTCTGACACTTTGCCCCACATTCAGCTCCTGCAAGGGCCTCACAGAGTGTTTTGTATCGTAGAAGAATCGATAGCCCCTTTTAGCCCCTTCATCCCTCCTAAGGACCTCGTCCCGAGGAACAGAGCTAGTGGGCTGGAAGACACCCACAGAGGGTAAAGTGGTGCAAATCTGACGTCCTAACATCAGCTGTGCCGGGCTAAAACCCGTGGCTTGAATGAGAGTCGCCCTATAGGCCAAGAGGGCTAGGTACGGGTCAGATTGCTTCAAAATGAACTTTGTTGTTTGAACTGCCTTTTCAGCCATTCCATTGGCCTGCGGGTAATGTGGACTCAACGTAGAATGGACAAAATCATATTCACTGCTGAAAGAACTGAACTCCGTGGAAGCAAACTGCATTCCGTTATCACTCACTAACTCCATTGGTATGCCCCGCCGGGCGAACAAGCTCTTGAGATGAGTGATAATGGCTTGACTTGTAATCTCATTCAAGGGTGCAATCTCCAAATACCTGGAATAGTAGTTGATCACGACTATGTACTTTTTCCTGTGCAGTTCGCACAAATCAGCAGCTATTTTCTACCACAGGCCTGCAGGCAGTGGAGTAGAAATCAAGGGCTCCCTTCTCTGAGTAGGCCGACGTTCCCGGCAAAAGGCACATTTTGACACATGGCTTGCAATGTCGGAACTGATCCCAGGCCACCATACTGCCATAGCTGCCCTTTCTCTGCACTTTGTAATGCCCAAGTGACCATCATGAATCCTGCTTAACATCTCCTGCCACATGCTAACAGGAATAACAATGCGGTCCTGGAACAGCACCAACCCATCCAGCTCCGTGAGCTGCAACCTTTCTGACTGGTAAGAACTTAGACATCGAGACTGCCCGGCTCTCAGGCCAACCTTCTTTTATGTAGTTAATAACTTCTTGAAGGTCAGTATCTAAATATGTCTCCTTTCTTATTTGCTCTAGCTTCCCTGACTAAATGGATTTGGATGCCAGAACTGAATCTACATACACTTTCACATCTGATTCCGTTGAAGATTCTTCAGCAGCAGCCAGCGGTAGCCTGGAAAGTGTATCTACCAGTTGTGTCCCCGGCACATGCACTGCCTGAATGTTGAACCTGAGCAGCCTCATCAGAAGTCTCTGGCATCTTAGGAGTGTTTTGTCAATATCATAGGAGCTGATTAGAGGGACTAGTGGTTTATGGTCAGTCTCCAGACTAAATTTCTCTAAACCCACTAGGTAACGCTGGATGCGTTCACAGGCCAGGCACTCTTTCTCAATTTGGGCGTATTTCGACTCAGCAGCCATCAGTGTACGGGAACAGTAGGCAATGGGCTGTAGTTTGTTCTCATTCAACTGCAGGAGGACGGCCCCTATCCCATAACTGCTCGCATCAGCACTAACCACAGTCTTTTTAGAAGGATTGTAGAACCCCAACACTGGGGCAGACCCCAGCAGGGACTTAACCTGCACAAAAGATTCTTCCTGTGAAGGTCCCCAGACCCAGGCAACATCTTTCTTTAACAACTCTGTGATAGGGTGTAGTATTGTGGATAAATCTGGAAGGAACCTGCCCACAAAATTCACAAGGCCCAAAATTTGTCTCAGCTCATGTACATCAGAAGGACTTTTCATTTGTTCAACAGCAAGGATTTTATCAGGGTCCGGCTTGATGCCATCCCCATTGATAATATGCCCAAAGTAACATAACTCAGCCTTCCTAAAATGGCATTTCTCCTTATTTAGTTCAGCCCGGACTCTCTAATGGTCTGCAGCACACAGCTCAATCACTGATCATGTTCTTCCAATGTAGACCCATACACCAAAATGTCGTCCATGAAGACTGCCGTGCCCTCGTGGTCCCTTAGGAGAGAACTCATCTCTTTTTGAAAGATTTCAGGAGCTGAGGATAACCCGAAGGGGAGTCTGCAGAAGCAAAACTGACCTACCGGTGTAATGAAGGTAGTCAGTTTGCGGCACTTTGGATCTAGAGGTATCTGCCAGAAGCCACTGGAAGCATCCAGTGTAGAGAAGAACTTCGCCCCGGCCAATTTCTGAGCTATGTCTTCAAGTGTCGGCAGCACATATCTCTCTCTCTTCACTGCCTCATTCAGCCATTTCAAGTCTACGCAGATGCGTACCTTCACGTTTTTCTTCAGAACAGGCACAATGGGGGCACACCAGTCAGTTGCTTCAACAACCTCTTCAATAACTCCCATATTCTTCATATGCAGAAGTTCCTTCTCCACTTGAGACATGAGCGGGAACGGGATTCTACGAGGAGTGGTAATGCTATATGGGACTGCGTCACCTTTAAGTGATATTCACCAAACATGTCTTCTGAAATCTCATTCACTCTGGTGACCAGACCCAAACCACAGGCTGCTTTTCTGCTCAATAGGTTGTTAACACACTGACCTCTAATCACATTTACCCACATGGTGAATTTCCTCTGCTTGTACTGGCAGCTGGCAAGAAATTTCCCCGCACAATCGATGCGGCCACCAGGACTATGAATTTTTGTTGTAACTTTTGCCAGCTGAGGCTGTCGAGGCAGTTTTATGAATGCTGCAAGGGACATAACAGTGATGTCTGCTCCTGTGTCAATCTTAAAGGCAACTTTGGCTCCCATTACAGTAAGAGTAACCCGCCAATCTTCATCTGAACCAGACCGTTCAACAACAGACCCTACAAAAGACACTTCTTGACCCTCTTGGTCACTATCCACCTGCATCTCCTTAATGTATTCAGTTTTACACGCCACTTCAAAATGGCCCATTCGGTTACATTTTCTACATCTTTTGTCTTTAGCAGGGCATACGACACTCTGATCATGGGTATGGTTACACCGCATGCAGCGAGCATGCTGCGCCCTTCCGCTTCTGGGCCTATCTGTTGACCTTGGTCTACCGCTCACACTGTGCCTTTCACTAGCAGCTCTCCTGAACTGCTGCACTTCATCCACAATACTCTCAGACCTCAGATCAGCACTTTGCTTTATCACCAGTTCACTCTGGCGGGCCATCCTAATAGCCCCATCCAATGTTAAATCAGCCTCCAACTGTAGTTTCAGTGAGACTTCAGCATCTGCAATTCCTATGACTATTCTGTCTCTGATTTGCTCCTCTTTAGCAACACCAAACTCACAGAATTCAGCTAGTTCATACAGGCTGCGCACAAATGACTCCACAGATTCTCCAACATGCTGAGCACGTTTGTGAAAACAAGCCCTCTAATGAATCACATTTCTTTTGGTCTATAAAAAGAAAAATGGAGGGCGCCACATAGTGCAATTCAATAAAATCTTTGGAAAAAGCACACACAGGCAAAGGAATATTACTCACAAAGTGTAAAGCACTGATGTGCAGTACAAGCGATCCGGAACCACTAGTCGTCCGGCAGACCAAATGGATAAGTAGTCAGCTGAATCCTCGTCTCGCCAGGGAGAGTCCAGAGAAACCAAATGGATGGTGTGTCAGTGCAGGTCCAGATAGTGTGGGTAGGCCAGGGGGGTGTAATCCACCCTCAGATGGTGCCAATAATCCAGGGTAATTTCAAATAGAAAAATCACAAAAAATGATAAGGCAGCATATGAAGAGTTGAAAGTATTTAACATTTATTGTAATAATTAAAATAATTAAAACAAAGCAACGCGTTTCTCAGTGCATGCACAGTGTGTGCACAGCCTGATGAAACAGTGTTTTTACACTGAGAAACGCGTTGCTTTGTTTTAATTATTTTAATTATTACAATAAATTTTAAATACTTTCAACTCTTCATATGCTGCCTTATCACTTTTTGTGATTTTTCTATTTGAAATTACCCTGGATTATTGGCACCATTTGAGGGTGGATTACGCCCCCCTGGCCTATCCACACTATCTGGACCTGCACTGACACACCATCCATTTGGTTTCTCTGGACTCTCCCTGGCGAGACGAGGATTCCGCTGACTACTTATCCATTTGGTCTGCCGGACGACTAGTTCGGTGACGTCACTTCTCACTCTCATCACAGAAGCTTACCTGTTATTTGTCGTCAAAGATTGTAGGTTCAAATTCCAGTATCTTTCATCCTTCATTGAGAGAGAGAGAGAGAATTATTGTTAATAACAATTGCCTTGATGGTAATAACTGCTTGCTCAAACAGTATGTGATTAAACAGATCAATAGAGTAGATATCAAATAATATTAATCTGGCGCTTGAATTCCTTTATGTGCTAAAAAGACAGTGCAAATATTTTTCTCCAAATGAAAAATTTATTAAAAGTATGTAGACAGACGATATATGGGGCATGTTAACCTTTGCTGCTAGTGAGATTAAATGTCCAAAAAATGGGTGTAAAGGCACATTTGTGCTTCAGGATAACATGTAATAAGATTATTAGATTTCAGATATTTTAGTTTTAAGCAAGAAAGATGTGTTTAAAGTATAGTTTCAAAGAAGAATAGGAAAATGTGAAACTCAGCACTCCTTTTAAATCTGGAACAGCTTTTAACAGACTTTTCAATTTACTACTTTTATCAAATTACCTTTGTTCTTTGTAAAAAAAAGCATACCTAAGTAGGTTTAGGAACAACAATGCACAACTGGGTGCTAGCTGATGATTGGAGGATACACACACATGTCTCTTGTTATATGCTTAACAGATGTGTTCAGCTAGCTCCCAGTTAGTGCATTGCTGCTCTTGAACTGCCTTTGTTTTTATACTTATATGCCTTTTTAATACAGAAATATTTTTAACATGGTTAAATATTGCTCTTTCATAGAGAATTGTCTGTTGTACCAGCTTGAAACAAATATCATATAATGTAATTTCTCCTAAGAGGTCCTTGTAGAGTATGTGTTTAAATAGATACTGAAAATTAGTAAAAAAATAACTAAATTGTTAGGGGACTTTTATTTTTGTCTTGAATTCTCAAATTTGTTTAATCTCTTAGATGGTTGGCCAATCATGGCTGAATTCAACCGCTTTATCAATAATACATTTCCACCACTACTGGAATAGAGTTTGGATGGGTGTGGATTATAAAAAAAATTATACTTCTATGTTGTTTGAAATACTTAAAAGCTGTAAAAGGCAATCACCTGTCATATCAATCTGTTCCATTTATGAAGCAATCCTATTTTCTGTACTTTTATATTACGTAGTATAACCCTAAAGCCATTTTTTAATGTGCTGAGGAGTCACTTTTCAAAAACATCAAAGTCTTCTAAAGCATAATGCTTTAGATTAAAGTGCATGTATAGAATATGTTGTCAGCTGATTAGACTACAGGTAACTTCAAATGTATTAAATTACACAAAGTGAGGCAAGTTCCTAATTAGCAGAACTGGAAGCAAAAAAAAAAGCATTGTAAATTGAATTATCTGAGATATAGAACTGAAAACATAACCTTTATTTTGATCAAATTAGAATCTGTGTTCTAAAAAAATAAACAAACGGAATCCTGCAAAAAATAATCCACATAAATAATTTTGTATAGAGACTTATAAAAAGTGTTATTAAAAAAAAAAAAATGAAAGTGAGGCAATTTTCTAATTAGCAGGACTGGAATGAAGAATAGCAATATAAAGTGAACTATCTCAGATAAAAAAAATGAAAACATAGGGACCGATTTATGAAAGTGCAAGCGGACATGATACGATGTCCACCGCACATCGATAAATGCCGACAGCATGCACTGTCGGCATTTATAATTGCACAAGCAGTTCTGGTGAACTACTTATGCAATGCCGCCCTCTGCAAATTCGCGACCAATCAGCCGCCAGCAGGGGGTGTCAATCAGCCCAATCATATAGGATCGGGCGAATTGATATCCGCAGCCTCAGAGGAGGCGGACAAGTTATGGAGCAGCGGTCTTTAGACCGCTGCTTTATAACTGCTGTTTCCGGCGAGCCTGAAGGCTCGCGCAGAAACAGGGAAATCAAGCTCCGTTCAAAGTTTGATAATTCGGCACAGGATCCTGCAAAAACAAACGATTTAAATAATTTAGTGTTGAGACTTTTATAAAAAGTGTTGTTTAAAAAGAAATACATTTTTTTTTTTAAAGGGACTCTAAATTCAGAATTAGTTTTTCATGATACAGATAGAGCATTCAGTTTTTAGAGACTTTCCAATTTACTTAAATTATTAAAGTGTGAGCAGTCTTTTTATATGCACACTTTCTAAGGCACCAGCTACTACTGAGCATGTGCAAGAGTTTACAGTGTATACTTGAGTCTGTTATTGGCTGATGGCTGTCACATGATTTGTCAGAAAAAAAGCTACTGTTCATTTAAAATTTAGAATAAGTGCTATTAATTTTTTTAAATTTTATTATTCACTTGTTGATTATGTAGTTCTACTGAATTTAAAGGATCATTAAACTTGACATTTCAGCAACGCATATGTTTCATTATTGCAGGTGCAACATTATTGCAATATACATTCATTATTTATTTTGCTGCCTTTAGTTGTAAAATACATCTAAAAGGTGTGCTTGTTTTACTTTATCCAAGGGAGGTTTGTGCTAATACTTTTAGGCAATTATTTTATGTAAGCTTTTGTTTACTTTACCCTCCCCACTAAGAGTCTCAGCAGTCACATTTGTAAAAGGTGGATTATCAGTTTTGCATCAACAATCATGATAGGAGAAGCATTCTTTGCAATGGTAACTAAGTTGAATCAGTGCTAAGAGATAAGGGCTTTCCCAGTCTCTCTCAACTGAAAATGTGCAAACAGAGTTTATGCTATATCTGAATACTAATTTGTGATTGGTTAGCCAGGATTCTTTTGTTCTGGGGGACAGGGAAATCATTGAAATTAATAAACATAAAACAATATACTCATTTGACAAAATAAAGCTGCAGTTTTTATTGTAAATTTATTCTCAGATATGCATTTTCAAAATCATGTAGTTTACAAATTTGTGTTTAGTGGTCCTTTAACTTTTTTGAAATTTAACAAAAAAGAGAAGCATTGAATGGGGAAACAAGATATCTGTATTTAAAACATACACAGATATTTGTTTGGGCAATTTGCTGACTGAACTACACAATTAAAGGGATATAAAATAGTCAGTGTTGTAATAAAACAAAATGATAATCAACAAGTTATATTTCTTTTTTGTAACTTCTTTTGTGCAGGGTCCGTCACTGTGTCTCTCAGCCCCACAAAGGGGCTGAGGTATCTACATGAAGGCATGTCTAGCTTGATTTAATTAATCTTCTACAGCAACTTGAGCTGGCTTACTGTTCAGTGCCTTTTTGGTTCAGACCCTGGGTTATGCTTGCTTATTAATTTGATAAATGCAGCCACCAATAAGCAAGGGCTATCCAGGGTGCTGAACCCAAAATGAAATAATCAGCTGATCTGTAACCATGGTTACTAACCTGCTCTAACCGATCAGCTTATTATTTCACCGGTGCTCTAGTGAACGTATCATGAAAATCTGGCCTGTTAGGGTACTTGCAGACTGGAGTTAAGAAACACTGGTTTAAATCTAAATTTTCTACAGTTTTAATTAAGTATTTAATATATCTTTAAGAGAAAGTAAGATAAGAGAGCAGCTGGCGAGGTCAGACATTGTCTGTCAGATTGGAATGTTTAAATCCAACACATGAAAAAACACAGAGCTTGTTGCAAAACAGAGAGGTTTCCTCTCATCATATTTTTTGTTTTCTCTCTCTCCTATAATGGTTATTTTTTAATGCTGCTTATAAAGCATTTCTTGAATGTTTGTTCCTGGGAGTCCTGGTATCCTGTCCTTGCCCCAAAATGGTTCTCTTCATAGACCATCAACTGAAATGAATGCTAAACCAATGTTTTGTTGTGAAGTATTTTTTTATTATAATTAAAGGGACAGTCTACTCCAGAATTTCTATTGTGATAGATAAGATAGATAATCCCTTTATTACCTATTCCCCCGTTTTGCATAACTAACACGGTTATATTAATATACTTTTTACCTCTGTGATTACCTTGTATCTAAGCCTCTGCAGACTGCCCTCTTATCTCAGATCTTTTGAAAGACTTACATTTTAGCCAAATCAGTGCTGACTCATAAATAACTCCACGGGAGTTAGCACAATGTTATCGATATGGCACACATGAACTAGCGCTGTGTCTAGCATTGAAAAACTGTCAAAATGCACGGAGATAAGAGAAGATCTCAAGGGCTTAGAAATGAGCCTATGAGCCTACCTAGGTTTAGTTTTTAACAAAGAATACCAAGAGAAAAAAGCAAATTTCATGATTAAAGAAAATTGGAAAGCTGTTTAAAATTACATGCCCTATCTTAATCATGAAAGTTTAATTTTGACTAGAGTGTTCTTTTAATACACCTACCAATGTTTTTGTTTTTAGCAGCAGAAGAGCTGAGGGTGTGACTGGGTGTCATAGGGCTGTGTCTATGTAGTAGGCATGTGTGGTTGGGCAGCCGGGTGCAGTGTCAAAGCTTATTGATCAGTGGGTGTGTTTGGCCAGTTCAGGTGTAGGGTCAGGGTATTTCTAGGTGTCTTTAGGTTGTCACCGATATAAAACTGTCATAAATACAGTAGAGCAAGCGGTAAGTGGGACCGTGGGGAAGATCTCTCAAACCATGACTATCCTGTCAAATGTCTCTTACCAATACTGTGATATCCCTCACTGTTTTGCCAAATCATGTTGTATTGGTGCTTGAGCTAGCATATTTGGAGTCAGAGTTCATTCCAGGAGCTGACGGAGCCTACCTTGTGACTGTGACATCACACGCTACCTGGTGGAGGAAACCCCATTGTGGTGTCTGCTTGTTGTTTGCAGTTCTCCCCTACCGCTGCTGTGCCTGGTTTGTCTCACTGGAGGGAGCGGTATTCTCCAGTCTGCCACACGCACACTACATGTAGTGCCCATCTAAATGTGAGTTGCCACTTGTCACCATATCAAGTGTTTTTTTTCTACCCAGACATACTTACCCTATGAGGCGCCTCTTGTCTTTTTCTGTTGTTATAGATTTCAAATAAAATACTGACGAAATTCATCAGTATTCATAAATTTTCTTTAAATTACCTTAGGGGTTAAAAATACTTACCTATAGCGAGCTAGGGAGCAGCGCTTATCCCAACTTTTCTTCACAGAGCACAGAACCTATAGTGTGCTGGGGAACAGAGCTAATCCCGACTCTTTTTCACAGAGTACAGAATCTATAGTGTGCTGGGGACCCACGCTTATCCCCACTCTTCTTAACAGAGCACAGAAACTATAGTGTGCTAGGGAACCAAGCTAATCCTGACTCTTTACAGAGCACAGAACCTATAGTGTGATGGGAAACTGAGCTAATCCCGACTCTTCTTCACAGTGTACAGGATCTATAGTGTACTGGGGACCCACGCTTATCCCCACTCTTCTTCACAGAGCACAGAAACTATAGTGTGCTAGGGAACCAAGCTAATCCTGACTCTTCACAGAGCACAGCACCTATAGTGTGCTGAGGAACCGAGCTAATCCCGACTCTTCTTCACAGTTTACAGAACCTATAGTGTGCAGGGGACCCCGCACTTATCCCAACTCTTCTTCACAGTGAACAGAACCTATAGTGTGCTGGGGAACCAAGCTAATCCTGACACTTCTTCACAGAACACAGAACCTATAGTGTGCTGGGGAACTGAGCTAATCTGACTCTGCTATGAAAAACAGATGTGGCTGAAAAGAGGAAAACCGGGCTGCTACAAATGTGGCAGTTGTGTCACATGCAACAACCTCCTAGCAGGGACCACTTTCCAACATCCTCACAATAATAAGAGGTACAAAATTAAACACAGACTTACCTGTTCAACGGACTTTGTGATTTACGCTATTATTTGTCCATGTTCCAAATACTACATTGGAAAAACTGTGACACCGTTCAAGGAACGTCTGGCCAATCACAAGACGGCAATCCGTCAGGCCATCGATAAGGGACGGTCAGAACAGCCGGTGGCACGCCACTTTGCTGAAGCGGGCCACAGTGTTGCTTCACTGCGAGTAATTCTTATTGATCATGTCCCTCGTCATAGGCGAGGTGGGGACAGAGGACGAGCATTGCTGAAACTGGAGGCCCGGTGGATTTTCACCTTGAAAACAGTAACACCCCGAGGATTGAATGCCAATATAGACTTTGGCTGCTGTTACAAATAATCATGGACACTATGGGAGTCATCCTGTTGTAATATGTTTCTACCTACTCCTCTTGAGTATGATGCCAATACTATGTTAATTTTTTGAGCCTTTTTGGCTTCTAGTTGTTAGCTACACCCCACATGCCCTGATACCATAGTGGGTATAGAGGGCTGTGATATATGTTGAATCATTGGTTCTTGTAGCTTTACTAGCCATCTTCTATAAATTGTGGTTGATTACCCTATTACTAGTATTATAGATACCTGGTTTTATGCTATAAGTAGGGCTTTTGTCTAAGGCCCTTGTTGTGTTCATCACTATGTCACTGTACATTTGTGCCCATCAGGTGTTTGGCTGCTGTTGCGACGTCCCGCACGCATCACCATGGCAACCGGAGGTATGTGTTTACCCGGCGTTTGAAATGGATACCTGTGACACAGACATTCCCACACAGCGCGCTATGCCGTGATGACGTCATGACGCGCGTGCTGGGAATCAGCTGTTTTCGGATGTCCAGGTGTGTTTGATGTGCGCGGGAGGGAGCGGCACCACTTTGCAAGCTGATTGGCTATCACTTGGTGTTGGGTGGGTATTTAGGGGTGGTGTTTGTAGGTTCACATTATCCGGTCTGTATACCATTGAGAAAGGCTCCCGATAGAGCCGAAACGTCTGGTTTCTCTTTTGTTGAATAAATCGGAGTTTGAAAAATTTCCTGTGTGCTGGCTGTTCTTGGATCACTTTCAACAACGGAGGCCGTCCGTTGGATTCAGTTCTACTTTACTATATATATATATATATATATATATATATATATATATATATATATATATATATATATATATAATCTATCTATATATTTATTGTGTGTATATATATATATATATATATATATATATATTATCTATCTATATATTTATTGTGTGTGTATATATTTATATATTATCTATCTATATATTTATTATATATATATATATATATATATATATATATATATATAGTGTGTGTGTATATATATATATATATATATATATATATATTATATCTATATATTTATTGTATGTATATATATATATATATATATAGTGTGTGTTTATATATATATATATGTGTGTGTGTGTGTGTGTGTATATATATATATAAAATGGGCGGCGCCATCTGAGGGGCGGAGCTAGTGCTCCCCCTTCTTCAAAAGTCACCACCCGCCACTGGAACCTATAGTGTGCTGGGGAACCGTGCGTATCCTGACTCTTCTCCACAGAGCATAGAACCTATAGTGTGCTGGGGACCCACGCTTATCCCGACTCTTCTTTACAGAGCACAGAACCTATAGTGTGCTGGGGAACCCTGCTAATCCTGACACTACTTCACAGGGCACATAATCTATAGTGTGCTGGGAAACTGAGCTAATCCTGACTCTTCTTTACAGAGCACAGAACCTATAGTGTGCTGGGGAACCCCGCTTATCCCAACACTTCTTCACAGAGCACAGAACCTATAGTCTGCTGGGAAACTGAGCGAATCCTGACTCTCTTTTTTACAGAGCACAGAACTTATATATCAAGTGTTTTTTTTCTACCCAGACATACTCACCCTATGAGGCGCCTCTTGTTTTTTTCTGTTGTTATAGATTTCAAATAAAATACTGACGAAATTCATCAGTATTCATTCATTTTCTTTAAATTACCTTAGGGGTTAAAAATACTTACCTATAGCGAGCTAGAGAGCAGCGCTAATCCCAACTTTTTTCACAGAACCTATACGGCTAGATTTAGAGTTTGGCGGTAGCCGTGAAAACCAGCGTTAGAGGCTCCTAACGCTGGTTTTAGGCTACCGCCGGTATTTGGAGTCAGTGATTAAAGGGTCTAACGCTCACTTTTCAGCCGCGACTTTTCCATACCGCAGATCCCCTTACGTCAATTGCGTATCCTATCTTTTCAATGGGATCTTTCTAACTCCGGTATTTAGAGTCGTTTCTGAAGTGAGCGTTAGAGCTCTAACGACAAAACTCCAGCCGCAGGAAAATAGCAGGAGTTAAGAGCTTTCTGGGCTAACGCCGGTTCATAAAGCTCTTAACTACTGTACTCTAAAGTACACTAACACCCATAAACTACCTATGTACCCCTAAACCGAGGTCCCCCCACATCGCCGCCACTCGATTAAAATTTTTTAACCCCTAATCTTCCGACCGCCACCTACGTTATACTTATGTACCCCTAATCTGCTGCCCCTAACACCGCCGACCCCTATATTATATTTATTAACCCCTAACCTGCCCCCCACAACGTCGCCGCCAGCTACTTACAATAATTAACCCCTAATCTGCCGACCGCAAAGCGCCGCCACCTACGTTATCCTTATGTACCCCTAATCTGCTGCCCCTAACACCGCCGACCCCTATATTATATTTATTAACCCCTAATCTGCCCCCCTCAACGTCGCCGACACCTGCCTACACTTATTAACCCCTAATCTGCCGAGCGGACCTGAGCGCTACTATAATAAAGTTATTAACCCCTAATCCGCCTCACTAACCCTATCATAAATAGTATTAACCCCTAATCTGCCCTCCCTAACATCGCCGACACCTAACTTCAATTATTAACCCCTAATCTGACGACCGGAGCTCACCGCTACTATAATAAATGGATTAACCCCTAAAGCTAAATCTAACCCTAACCCTAATTAAGGTAGGAATATTCTGATTGGCTGATGGAATCAGCCAATCAGAATCAAGTTCAATCCGATTGGCTGATCCAATCAGCCAATCAGATTGAGCTCGCATTCTATTGGCTGATCGGAACAGCCAATAGAATGCGAGCTCAATCTGATTGGCTGATTGGATCAGCCAATCGGATTGAACTTGATTCTGATTGGCTGATTCCATCAGCCAATCAGAATATTCCTACCTTAATTCCGATTGGCTGATAGAATCCTATCAGCCAATCGGAATTCAAGGGACGCCATCTTGGATGACGTCCCTTAAAGGAACCGTCATTCGTCGGGAGACAACGGAAGAAGAGGATGGATCCGCGTCGGCTGCTTCAAGATGGACCCGCTCCGCACCGGATGCAAGAAGATCGAAGATGCCGCTTGGAGAAGATGTTTGCCGGTCCGGATGTCCTCTTCTTGCCGGATAGGAGGAAGACTTTGGAGCCTCTTCTGGACCTCTTCAGCCACCGGATGATGGATCGCCAACCCCCGCTTGGGTTGGATGAAGATTTTGGAGCCAGGACGGATCGGTGATACCTGGATGGTGAAGACAAGGTAGGAAGATCTTCAGGGGCTTAGTGTTAGGTTTATTTAAGGGGGGTTTGGGTTAGATTAGGGGTATGTGGGTGGTGGGTTGTAATGTTGGGGGGGGGGTATTGTATGTTTTTTTTTACAGGCAAAAGAGCTGATTTTCTTGGGGCATGCCCCGCAAAGGGCCCTGTTCAGGGCTGGTAAGGTGAAAGAGCTTTTAAATTTATTAATTTAGAATAGGGTAGGGCATTTTGTTATTTTGGGGGTCTTTGTTATTTTATTAGGGGGCTTAGAGTAGGTGTAATTAGTTTAAAATTGTTGTAATATTTTTCTTATGTTTGTAAATATTTTTTTATTTTTTGTAACTTAGTTCTTTTTTTTTTTTGTACTTTAGTTAGTTTATGTAATTGTAGTTATTTGTAGCAATTGTATTTAATTTATTTATTGATAGTGTAGTGTTAGGTTAATTGTAGGTAATTGTAGGTAGTTTATTTAATTAATTTATTGATAGGGTAGTGTTAGGTTTAATTATAACTTAGGTTAGGATTTATTTTACAGGTAAATTTGTTATTTTAACTAGGTAACTATTAAATAGTTCTTAACTATTTAATAGCTATTGTACCTGGTTAAAATAATTACAAAGTTGCCTGTAAAATAAATATTAATCCTAAAATAGCTACAATATAATTATAATTTATATTGTAGCTATATTAGGATTTATTTTACAGGTAAGTATTTAGCTTTAAATAGGAATAAGTTATTTAATAAGAGTTAATTAATTTCGTTAGGTTTAAATTATATTTAACTTAGGGGGGTGTTAGTGTTAGGGTTAGACTTAGCTTTAGGGGTTAATACATTTATTAGAATAGCGGTGAGGTCCGGTCGGCAGATTAGGGGTTAATAATTGAAGTTAGGTGTCGGCGATGTTAGGGAGGGCAGATTAGGGGTTAATACTATTTATGATAGGGTTAGTGAGGCGGATTAGGGGTTAATTACTTTATTATAGTAGCGCTCAGGTCCGCTCGGCAGATTAGGGGTTAATAAGTGTAGGCAGGTGTCGGCGACGTTGAGGGGGGCAGATTATTGGTTAATAAATATAATACAGGGGTCGGCGGTGTTAGGGGCAGCAGATTAGGGGTACATAGGGATAATGTAAGTTGCGGCGGTTTACGGAGCGGAAGATTAGGGGTTAATAATATAATGCAGGGGTCAGCGATAGCGGGGGCGGCAGATTAGGGGTTAATACGTGTAAGGGTAGGGGTGTTTAGACTCGGGGTACATGTTAGAGTGTTAGGTGCAGACGTAGGAAGTGTTTCCCCATAGGAAACAATGGGGCTGCGTTAGGAGCTGAACGCTGCTTTTTTGCAGGTGTTAGGTTTTTTTTCAGCTCAAACAGCCCCATTGTTTCCTATGGGAGAATCGTGCACGAGCACGTTTTTGAGGCTGGCCGTGTCCGTAAGCAACTCTGGTATCGAGAGTTGCATTTGCGGTAAAAATGCTCTACGCTCCTTTTTTGGAGCCTAACGCAGCATTTGTTTGAACTCTCGATACCAGAGTTAATTTTATGGTGCGGCCAGAAAAAAGCCAGCGGAGCGTTAACAGCCCTTCTACCGCCAAACTCCAAATCTAGGCCATAGTGTGCTGAGGAACCGCGCTTATCCCGACTCTTCTTCACAGAGCACAGAACCTATAGTGTGCTGGGGAACAGAGCTAATCCTGACTCTTCTTCACAGAGTACAGAATCTATAGTGTGCTGGGGAACTGAGTTAATCCTGACTCTTCTTCACAGAGCACAGAACCTATAGTGTGCTGGGGAGCCAAACTAATGCTGTTTCTTCTTCACAGAGCACAGAACCTATAGTGTGCTGGGGAACCGTGCTTATCCCGACACTTCTTCACAGAGCACAGAACCTATAGTCTGCTGGGGAACCGCGCTTATCCTGAATTTTCTTTACAGAGCACAGAACCTATAGTGTGCTGGGGAACCCTGCTAATCCTGACACTACTTCACAGGGCACATAATCTATAGTGTGCTGGGGAACTGAGTTAATCCTGACTCTTCTTCACAGAGTACAGAATCTATAGTGTGCTGGGGAACTGAGTTAATCCTGGCTCTTCTTCACAGAGCACAGAACCTATAGTGTGCTGGGGAACTGAGTTAATCCTGACTCTTCTTCACAGAGTACAGAATCTATAGTGTGCTGGGGAACTGAGCTAATCCCGACTCTTCTTCACAGAGCACAGAACCTATAGTGTGCTGGGGAACTGAGTTAATCCTGACTCTTCTTCACAGAGCACAGAACCTATAGTGTGCTGGGGAACTGAGTTAATCCTGACTCTTCTTCACAGAGCACAGAACCTATAGTGTGCTGGGGAACTGAGCTAATCCCGACTCTTCTTCACAGAGCACAGAACCTATAGTGTGCTGGGGAACTGAGTTAATCCTGACTCTTCTTCACAGAGCACAGAACCTATAGTGTGCTGTGGAACTGAGTTAATCCTGACTCTTCTTCACAGAGTACAGAATCTATAGTGTGCAGGGGACCCGCGCTTATCCCGACACTTCTTCACAGAGCACAGAACCTATAGTGTGCTGGGGAACTGAGTTAATCCTGACTCTTCTTCACAGAGTACAGAATCTATAGTGTGCAGGGGACTCGCGCTTATCCCGACTCTTCTTCACAGAGCACAGAACCTATAGTGTGCTGGGGAACCAAACTAATGCTGTTTCTTCTTCACAGAGCACAGAACCTATAGTGTGCTGGGGAACCCCGCTTATCCCGACACTTCTTCACAGAGCACAGAACCTATAGTCTGCTGGGGAACCGCGCTTATCCCAACAATTCTTCACAGAGCACAGAACCTATAGTGTGTTGGGGAACTGAGTTAATCCTGTTTCTTCTTCACAGAGCACAGAACCTATAGTGTGCTGGGGAACTGAGTTAATCCTGTTTCTTCTTCACAGAGCACAGAACCTATAGTGTGCTGGGGAACCCCGCTTATCCCGACACTTCTTCACAGAGCACAGAACCTATAGTCTGCTGGGGAACCGCGCTTATCCCAACAATTCTTCACAGAGCACAGAACCTATAGTGTGTTGGGGGACCGCGATTATCCTGACTCTTCTTCACAGAGCACAAAACCAATAGTGTGCTAGGGAACCGTGCTAATCCTGACACTTCTTCACAGAGCACAGAATCTATAGTGTGCTGGGCATCCGTGCTTATCCCGACTCTTCTTCACAGAGCACAAAACCAATAGTGTGCTGGGGAACTGTGCTAATCCTGACTCTTCTTCACAGAGCACAGAACCTATAGTGTGCTGGGCATCCGTGCTTATCCCAACTCTTCTTCACAGAGCACAGAATCTATAGTGTGCTGGGGAACCGCACTAATCCGACTCTTCTTCACAGAGCACAGAATCTATAGTGTGCTGGGGAACCGCACTAATCCCGACTCTTCTTCACAGAGCACAAAACCAATAGTGTGCTGGGGAACCGTGCTAATCCCGACTCTTCTTCACAGAGCACAGAACCTATAGTCTGCTGGGGAACCGCGCTTATCCCAACAATTCTTCACAGAGCACAGAACCTATAGTGTGTTGGGGGACCGCGATTATCCTGACTCTTCTTCACAGAGCACAAAACCAATAGTGTGCTAGGGAACCGTGCTAATCCTGACACTTCTTCACAGAGCACAGAATCTATAGTGTGCTGGGCATCCGTGCTTATCCCGACTCTTCTTCACAGAGCACAAAACCAATAGTGTGCTGGGGAACTGTGCTAATCCTGACTCTTCTTCACAGAGCACAGAACCTATAGTGTGCTGGGCATCCGTGCTTATCCCAACTCTTCTTCACAGAGCACAGAATCTATAGTGTGCTGGGGAACCGCACTAATCCCGACTCTTCTTCACAGAGCACAAAACCAATAGTGTGCTGGGGAACCGTGCTAATCCCGACTCTTCTTCACAGAGCACAGAATCTATAGTGTGCTGGGGAACCGCACTAATCCCGACTCTTCTTCACAGAGCACAAAACCAATAGTGTGCTGGGGAACCGTGCTAATCCAGACTCTTCTTCACAGAGCACAGAATCTATAGTGTGCTGGGGAACCGCACTAATCCCGACTCTTCTTCGCAGAGCACCAAATCTATAGTGTGCTGGGGATCCGTGCTTATCCTAACACTTCTTCACAGAGCACAAAACCAATAGTGTGCTGGGGAACCGTGCTAATCCTGACACTTCTTCACAGAGCACAGAACCTATAGTGTGCTGGGGAACCGCACTTATCCTAACACTTCTTCAAAGAGCACAGAACCTATAGTGTGCTGTTGAACCGCGCTTATCTTAACACTTCTTCACAGAGCACAGAACCTATAATGTGCTGGGGAACCGAGCTAATCCTGACTCTTCTTCAAAGAATACAGGATTGCGCTAATAGGAGGTTTAGCGCAGCCTGGGGCTCTGTGAAGAAGGGTTGGAATTAGCGCAGCTCTCCAGCGTGCTATAGGTAAGTATATAATGCTACAGTTGAACTTTTTCACCTGTAGCAAAGGAACATTTACTTTTGTTTAATGAAATTTTTTTTAAATGTGCCATGAATATTCAATATTCATTTTCACCCGTGAAACGTTTACTTTCCACTTCTGGTTTGTAGTCCCCTGTCTATCAATAATGAGGTGTCCACTCCAATCCACAGGGTCCAAAAGTCCCAGATCATCTTTTATAGACCTTTTGATTCATAAATTATACCGGAATTACTCTCAACTTTTATGGAAGTGCAGTCTTACATAACAGAAACCTATTCACAACAACAGAGCAAATTGTCATTATTCTTGCCCCTTTGAATAGTTTTAAAATTAAAATATTAAAACCCTACCCCAAATAAAAAACAACCAATCACAGTGCTTAAAGTCCAGTCCAAAATAAACTTTCATGATTCAGATAGGGCATGCAATTTTAAACAACTTTCCAATTTACTTTTATCACCAATTTTGCTTTGTTCTCTTGGTATTATTAGTTAAAAGCTAAACATAGGATGTAAATATGCTAATTTCTTAGACCTTGAAGGCCACCTCTTATCTGAATGCATTTCAACAGTTTTTCACCACTAGAGGGTGTTAGTTCATGTGTGTCATATAGATAACATTGTGTTCATGCATGTTGAATTACCTAGGAGTCGGCACTGATTGGCTAAAATGCAAGTATGTCAAAAGAACTGAAATTAGGGGCAGTTTGCAGAGGCTTAGATACAAGGTAATCACAGAAGTAAAAACTGTATTAATATAACCGTGTGGGTTATGCAAAACTGGGGAATGTGTAATAAAGGGATTATCTATCTTTTAAAACAATAAAACTTCTGGTGTAGACTGTCCCTTTAATCAATATCTTCTAACTTTAAAAAATATAATGTACCTATCTACAAAATACCTATAATGTTATATATTAAATGCCCTATTGAATCTGCCTTGGGTTCAGGTATGCCTATAGTCAACCCAGACCTTAAAGGGACAGTCTACACCAGAATTTTTATTGTTTTAAAAGATAGATAATCCCTTTATTACCCATTCCCCAGTTTTGCATAACCAACACAGTTATAATAATATAATTTTTTCCTCTGTGATTATCTTGTATCTAAGCCTCTGCAAACTGCCCCTTTTTTCAGTTCTTTTGACAGCCTTGCAGTCTAGCCAATCAGTGCCTGCTCCCAGATAACTTCACGTGCACGAGCACAGTGTTATCTATATGAAATACGTGAACTAACACCCTCTAGTGGTGAAAAACTGTTAAAATGCATCTGAAAAGAGGTGGGCTTCAAGGTCTAAGAAATTAGCATATGAACCTCCTAGGTTAAGCTTTCAACTAAGAATACCAAGAGAACAAAGCAAAATTGGTGATAAAAGTAAATTGGAAAATTGTTTAAAATGGCATGCTCTATCTGAATCATGAAAGTTTATTTTGGCCTAGACTGTCACTTTAAACAGGAGCAATGCAGGATATCTGAAATTAATCTGCGTGCAACAGAAAAAAAACAAATGCAGCATTTCCTTTTATATATAATCAAAGCATAAAATGTAATTAATTTAAAAATGCATAGACAATATTTAATGCGTGACTGTACATTCCACTATCCTCTCATGCCTATAAATGCTACATATATCACTAACTGAAGGCTTCTATTGAACTGCCTATGGCCATTAGAAAGATAGCTTTCCATCTAAGAGAGCTGTAAGTGCTATATCCCTGAGACTAGTGCACAACTACCTACATCAGACGGTTATTTAATCTATTAAACAATTTAGTTTTATATTTCAACCCTTCCAGCTGGCTGTCTCAGAGGGCTGCAGGTATTCTATAGCAATTTTGCTGACAAAACTTGATTAGAAATGTAGTTAAATTTAAAGGGATATGAAACCTAATTTTTTTCCTTTCATGATTCAGATAGAGCATCAATTTTAAGCAACTTTCTAATTTACTCCTATTATCAATTTGTCTTCATTCACTTGGCTAGCGCTTGCTGATTGGTGGCTATATTTAGCTACCAATCAGCAAGTGCTAGTCAGGTGCTGTACCAAAAATGGACCAGTGCTTATGTCCCTTTTAAAAATGTCAAAAAGAGCATTCCCTTTACAAAAACGCATTTTGAAATGTCCTCTTTTTTTGTGGAAAATGGAAAACGTTTAAAGGGACACTAAACCTACATTTTTTTTCTTTCATGATTTAGATAGAGCATGAAATTTTAAGGAACTTTCTAATTTACTCCTATTATCAATTTTTCTTTGTTCTCTTGCTATCTTTATTTGAAAAGCAGGAATGTAAATCTTATCAGCCAGCCCATTTTAGGTTCAGCACGATGGATAGCGCTTGCTTATTGCTCAGGCAGAAAAAAACACTGGCAGAAAACACTTGCTTATTGCTGGCTAACATTTAGCCACCGATAAGCAAGCATAACCCAGATTCTCAACCAAAAATGGGTCAGCTCCTATGTATCACATTGCTGCTTTTTAAATAAAGATAACAAGAGAACAAAGAAAAAATTATAATAGGAGTAAATTAGAAACGTGCTTAAAATTGCATGCTCTATCTGAATCGTGAAAGTAAAAATGTGGGTTTACTGTCCCTTTAAGTGTTGTTGTTTCAGCCCCACTGTTTTTTTTTTTAATTTAAATTAGAAAAGTTCTCACTGGTTAATTAATCCTTTTGTATTCTTGATTGACAGAAAAACAGGAAGTCTTGAAGAGCCAATGAGTGATCATTTTATTTTGAGCTTTGCCCATTTTAAGACCCCGGGGGCAAAATAATCCCTCGAGAACTTTTTTTTATCTGACCTCCACATTTCTCCACTCCCAATTTGTACCACACAGCAGGCATTTCTCTTTTCTGTATATTAAACGTGTGCTTTGCTTAATAAGTGTGGAGGTTTGTGGCACTTACGTTGCTAAATGTTTGCTTGTTTTAAGTTTTCTTTAGATAAAAATATATTTGCGTCTTGATTTAAAAACAAAAATTCAGTGTATTCTTTCATTTGAAAAGGTTGAACATTCTTGGCCTGTACAACTTTTCTACTTAAGTAGGGTTGCCAGGTGTCTAGAATTTTAGATGTCTGTCTAATAAAGTTTATTGAAATAAAAAACAGTTAACGTGTGTCTTATCAGAGGCCTATTGTGGTCATATAGCTAAAAGGATCTTCAGGACCATGGGTCTAATTTGTATTCCAAACTGAGCATAAAACCGACAGGGGCTGCATGCAGTGGGCCTAACATGAGGCTAGAGGTTACTATGTTATTGACAGAAGGCTTCAGGGTCATTGGTTCGGATTTGAGATCCAATATGGGCACACAACTTGCAGAGGCTTCAAACAATGTTGTCTAACCTAATGTCCAAAGTGGGCATATAACTGACAAAAACTTCAGGACCATGGTGTTTGATCTGAGATCCGATAATATTATTATTATTAGCAGTTATTTGTAGAGCACCAACAGATTCCACAGCTAAGGTCCAAAGTGGACATATATGACTGACTGGAGCATCAGGGCCATGGGGGGCATATTTATCAAACTCCGTATGGAGCTTGGGGCCACTTGTTTCTAAAGACCGCTGCTCCATAACTTGTCTGCCTGCTCTGAGGTGGCGGACAGCAATCAGCCCGATCGAATATGATCGGGTTGATTGACCCCCCTGCTAGCGGCCGATTGGCCACAAATCTTCAGGGGGCAGCATTGCACCAGCAGTTCACAAGAACTGCTGGTGCAATGATAAATTCCGGCGGCGTATGCTGTCGGCATTTATTGATGTGCAGCGGACATGATACGCTACTTCATATCATGTTAAATATGCCCCATGGCATCTGATCTGAGATCCAATATGGGTACACAACTGGAAGGGGCTGCATATAATGATGTCTAAGCTAAGGTCCCAAGTGGGCATATAAATAACACAAGCTTTAGGGCCATAATGTCTGATCTATCACTAGTCTGCTCTATTTTTCTAGAGGACAAATGGCAAACATACATATACACAGACAAAAATAGTCACATTTTTTATAAATATCCTGCTGTCAATATTTCCTTTCATAGTGAATTCTACAATTTGACTGTTCATTTTATAAACAACTACTTGTGATAAGACTGCATTGTGTAACCGCTTTAGAAATCTTTTATAAATGGTTACAGAATGTCTCAAAATCTTACCCCATAATGTAAATAATTCTGCTGAGATGCTGTGTTTACAGAACTTCAGCCTTGTGCTGCAATTACACACACAAAATGTTTGTGCAAACCATATTACAGTTAGTTCCTGCTAGGTAATCTTTACACGTAATATACCAGAAATGTGCACGCTCTGTCATTTTGGTAGCTATTCTTTAAAATAGGAACTGGTTATACTGCAGGAAGTGATTAGTATGAGAGTACAGACCAACTGCTTGCTCTGTAAGGTAAGTTGTTTTCTTTTTTTAAAACACATGAAGACATTTTTATTTTTGCATTTTGCACTGTGTATTTATATGTTATAATTCTGTTATAGATTGTTGTTCCACTGATCAATTTAGCAAGTTCACTGGACTGAAATATTTTATGTGATCTAGATAGGGTGTAATGCCAAAGCTATAAGCGGAGCTGTCTGTTTGCAGGCTACAGCGGAAGATTGTAACCACTTCAACCTCTTCTGTTTTGTTGTTTGCATTTGTTCACTTGCTTAAACAAGTTGTCTGTAGTTTAAGACTGAATAACTGGTACTAACAGCTAAAAAATGTCTTTTAAAGTTTAAATATTTTTTGTTACTAAAGGAACTTAAAGTTGCAATATGCAAATGCTCTGATGTGGTAGAAATTTTTCTTAAAGTGCTGTTGCACGCCTCTATATGTGTTTAATCCTCCCTACAGAGGTCCAAATTAAACTTCATTTATTCAGATAGAATAATCATTTTCACATTTACTACAATTATCAAATTCACTTTGCTTTTTTTTTGTGTGTGTGTATTTTTATATAATTTGTTGAAATATCAGCACCAGAGCAGCGATGCACTAATGAGAGCTAGCTGAACAAATCTGCTGAGCCAATGACAAGAGGCATTGCATGTTACCACTATTCACCATTAAAGTCCTTTTTAGATATGCTCTTAAACAACGGATACCAAGTGAACAAGAAAATTGGAAAGTTGTTTAAAATTGCATGTTCCATCTCAATCATAGGAGTTTAATTTTGGCTTTGCTACCCCTTTAATGTCAGCTCTGGACCAGTATTGTAACAGTGGTCCTTGACCTCTAAGCAAATCAGAAGCAGCCTATGTGAGTAGCCACCAATGATTGGACACACTCAACTCAGAACCACCAGCATATTGTCACCCAGAGATAACTTTAAGTATGTGTTTAATGCTTTGTGGTGACTAGATTCAAAAGTATATGCAAGCAATGTCTGATAAGAAAATGCTTTTAAAGGAAAGGTCAACATTATTTTTTTTTTTTTTTTGCATTGTATTTAAAGCATCACAGCATCTAAATGTCATAGCTTGCTTGCAGCTTAAATAAAATGTCATTACAGTGCATATTTGCTCCCCAAGGGTGCTTGTTTATCTGCTTGCACCAGCCACCACAATGGGAATGTGATATATCTCAAAGTTTGTATATTGTGTTCAAACAGAGACAGTAATATTAAGTTCCTTCTTTTCTTAAAGGGGCAGTATACTCACTATTATGCACATGTAAAATCAGCAGTAAGCCATGTGACTAAACAGAGATTGAAAATAGTAGTACATTTATATTTGTACAGACTGCTATATAAAGGCTTATTGATTGATGGGCACAACCATCATAGCTCTATTGGTAGAGACGGACACACCTTCACAAGTTATACAACTAAAGTTCGATTTCTGATCACCAGAATATCCATTTAAAAGAAAAAAAAATCAAGGGACTGAAATAAATGTTGCAATTGTTTGTATCGTAGAAAAAAGAAGAGAACAGTGTGTCGTAGGGGCCGATTTATCAAACTCTGTATGGAGCTTGATGCCCCTGTTTCCGCATGACCCTTCACGCTCGCCGGAAACAGAAGTTGCTCCATAACTTCTTTATCGATGTGCAGCGGACATGATACGCTACATCGTATCATGTCCGCTCGCACTATGATAAATATACCCTAAAGGCTTGAGTACTTAGTTATTTATTATACTGATGCTAAGTGACTTTAAGAACTAGAGTGTATCCTAACTGATTGTATCAATTTGTCATTGGCAGGTTTACTTAGGGCTGTAATAAGACATAGCTAAGGAAGGTTTTCTAGATTAAACTATATTTTTACATTGTCTTTACATTGTCTTATACTTTCGGCTGTAAAAGGGTATATGTTCCAGGAGGGTAAACCAAATGATAAGTGATATAAAAAATTGGAGGATTGAGCAAATGACTGGGATCTAAATTATTAACACTTCAAAGTGCAAAATTATACATTTATACATTATCAATGTTAATTATGGATTGAAAGATATTTTACTGACTATTACAAATGAGGAATGGGACTTCCTCTGGATTCCATATCTTCAGAAAGATATAAACACACTGGAATCTGTGCAATTCTACTAAATGGTACATGGTCTAAAATAAAACTTACCAGGAGAGGCTCAATGACCTAAATATGTATAGCTTAGAAGAGAGAAGGGAAATAGGTAATATGATAGTGATTTTCACGTATATAAAGTGACTTAGTAAAGATGAATGAAACTGTGAGTATTTTACATAAAAAGGAAAATTCAAGAACAAGGGGTCATAATTTCAAGCTGAAGGGTAGTATATTCTGGAGTAATTTGAGGAAGCACTTCTTTACAGAAAGGGTGGTTGATTCATAAAATAAGCTTCCATAAGAGGTGGTAATGACAAACACTGTGGGGGCTTCAAGAATGCCTGAGATAAGCATAAGGCTATCCTATGTGCTAATGTCTAAGATGAGCATAAGGTTATTCTACATACTAATGTCTGAGATAAGCATAAGGCTATCCTACGTACTAATGTCTTTGATAAGCATAAGGCTATCCTACGTACTAATGCCTGAGATAAGCATAAGGCTATCCTACGTACTAATGTCTTTGATAAGCATAAGGCTATCCTACATACTAATGCCTGAGTTCAGCATAAGGCTCTCTTACATACTAATGCCTGGGATAAGCATAAGGCTATCCTATGTACTAATGCCTGGGATAAGCATAAGGCTATCCTACGTACTAATGCCTTTGATAAGCATAAGGCTATCCTACGTACTAATGCCTGAGATAAGCATAAGGCTATCCTACGTACTAATGTCTTTGATAAGCATAAGGCTATCCTACATACTAATGCCTGAGATCAGCATAAGGCTCTCCTACATACTAATGCCTGGGATAAGCATAAGGCTATCCTACATACTAATGCCTGGGATAAGCATAAGGCAATCCTACATACTAATGCCTGGGATAAGCATAAGGCTATCCTACATACTAATGCCTGAGATTAGCATAAGGCTCTCCTACATACTAATACCTGGGATAAGCATAAGGTTATCCTACATACTAATACCTGGGATAAGCATAAGGCTATCCTATGTACTAATGCCTGAGATAAGCATAAGGCTATCCTACGTACTAATGCCTTGGATAAGCATAAGGCTATCCTACGTACTAATGCCTGGGATAAGCATAAGGCTATCCTACGTACTAATGCCTGGGATAAGCATAAGGCTATCCTATGTACTAATGCCTGGGATAAGCATAAGGCTATCCTACGTACAAATGCCTGGGATAAGCATAAGGCTATCCTACGAACAAGATACGTTTATACTTTTAGGAAATATTGAGAAGATTTCTTGGGCCTTTGCTTCGTTTCTGCTGTTAAAATCTATCGCCTAGATTACGAGTTCTGCGTTAGCCTTAAAAAGCAGCGTTGAGAGGTCCCAACGCTGCTTTTTAACGCCCGCTGGTATTACGAGTCCTGCAGGTACAGGTGTACCGCTCACTTTTCTTCCGCGACTTTTGGCTACCGCAAATTCCCTTACGTCAATTGCGTACACCCTCTCCTGTCAAGACTTCTACCGCATTTAAAAGTCAGTAGTTAAGAGTTTTATGGGCTAACGCCGGAACATAAAACTCTTAACTAAAGTGCTAAAAAGTACACGAACACCCATAAACTACCTATGAACCCCTAAACCGAGGCCCCCCCACATCGCAAACCCTATAATAAAATGATTTAACCCCTAGACTGCCGAACGGACATCGTCACCACTTTAATAAATGTATTAACCCCTAAACCGCCGCACTCCCCCCTCGCAAACACTGGTTACATTTTATTAACCCCTAATCTGCCATCCCTAACATCGCCGACACCTAAATAAATTTATTAACACCTAATCTGCCGACCCCAACGTCGCCGCTACTATAATAAATTTATTAACCCCTAAACCTAAGTCTAACCCTAAGTCTAACCCCCCTAACTTAAATATAATTTAAATTAAACAAACTAAATTTACTACAATTAAATAAATTATTCCTATTTAAAACTAAATACTTACCGATTAAATAAACCCTAAGAAAGCTACAATATAACTAATAGTTACATTATAGCTAGCTTAGGATTTATTTTTATTTTGTATTTATTTTAACTAGGTAGAATAGTTATTAAATAGTTATTAACTATTTAATAACTAGCTAGATAAAATAAGTACAAAATTACCTGTAAAATAAATCCTAACCTAAGTTACAATTACACCTAACACTACACTATCATTAAACTAATTACAAATAGCCCTTAAAAGGGCCTTTTGCGGGGCATTGCCCCAAAGTAATCAGCTCTTTTACCTGGAAAAATAAATACAATACCCCCCCAACATTACAACCCACCACCCACACACCCCTACTCTAAAAACCACCAAATCCCCCCTTAAAAAAACCTAACACTAACCCCCTGAAGATCACCCTACCTTGAGCCGTCTTCACCCAGCCGGGCACAAGTGGTCCTCCATACGGCAGAAGTCTTCATCCGATCAGGGCAGAAGAGGTCCTTCAGACAGCAGAAGGCTTCATCCAGGCTGCATCTTCTATCTTCATCCTTCCGGCGCGGAGCGGGTCCATCTTCCATCCAGCCGACGCGGAGCATCCTCATAAATCAAAGTCCTAACGAAGAATGAAGGTTCCTTTAAATGACGTCATCCAAGATGGCGTACCTCGAATTCCGATTGGCTGATAGGATTCTATCAGCCAATCGGAATTAAGGTAGGAAAAATACGATCGGCTGATGCTATCAGCCAATCGTATTGAAGTTCAATTTGATTGGCTGATCCAATCAGCCAATAGGATTGACCTCGCATTCTATTGGCTGATTGGGTCAGCCAATCGGATTGAACTTCAATCCGATTGGCTGATAGCATCAGCCAATCGGATTTTCCTACCTTAATTCTGATTGGCTGATAGAATCCTATCAGCCAATTAGAATTCGAGGGACGCCATCTTGGATGACGTCATTTAAAGGAACCTTCATTCTTCGTTAGGACTTCGATTGAAGAGGATGCTCTGCGTCGGCTGGATGGAAGATGGACCCGCTCCGCGCCAGAAGGATGAAGATAGAAGATGCAGCCTAGATGAAGCCTTCTGCCGTCTGGAGGACCTCTTCTGCCCTGATCGGATGAAGACTTCTGCCGTATGGAGGACCACTTGTGCCCGGCTGGGTGAAGACGGCTCAAGGTAGGGTGATCTTCAGGTGGTTAGTGTTAGGTTTTTTTTAAGGGGGGATTGGGTGGGTTTTAAAGTAGGGGTATGTGGGTGGTGGGTTGTAATGTTGGGGGGTATTGTATTTTTTTTTTCCAGGTAAAAGAGCTGATTACTTTGGGGCAATGCCCCGCAAAAGGCTCTTTTAAGGGCTATTTGTAATTTAGTATAGGGTAGGGAATTTTATTATTTTGGGGGGCTTTTTTATTTTATTAGGGGGATTAGATTAGGTGTAATTAGTTAAAAAAATTGTAATTTCTTTTTTATTTTCTGTAATTTAGTGGGTTTTTTCCCCGTAATTTAGTTTAATATAATTGTAATTAGTTTAATTTAATTTAGTTTATTTATTTATAGAGTAGTGTTAGGTGTAATTGTAACTTAGGTTAGGATTTATTTTACAGGTAATTTTGTATTTATTTTAACTAGGTAGTTATTAAATAGTTAATAACTATTTAATAACTATTGTACCTGTAAAATAAAGATACATCCTAAAATAGCTATAATGTAACTATGTTATATTGTAGCTATATTAGGGTTTATTTTATAGGTAAGTATTTAGTTTTAAATAGGATTAATTTATTTAATAATAGTAATTTTATTTAGATGTATTTAAATTTTATTTAAATTAGGGGGGTGTTAGGGTTAGAATTAGGTTTAGGGGTTAATACATTTAGTTATAGTGGCAGCGACATTGGGGGCGGCAGATTAGGGGTTAATAATTGTAGGTAGGTTGCGGTGACATTGGGTGCGGCAGATTAGGGGTTAATAAATATAATGTAGGTGTCGGCGATGTTAGGGGCAGCAGATTAGGGGTTCATAGGTATAATGCAGGTGTCTGCGATGTTGGGGGCGGCAGATTAGGGGTTAATAAGTGTAAGGTTAAAGGTGTTTAGACTTGGGGTTCATGTTAGGTTGTTAGGTGTAGACATATTTCTTATTTTCCCATAGGAAACAATGGGTCTGCGTTAGAAGCTGGACGCTGCTTTTTTGCAGGTGTTAGGTTTTTTTAAGCCGTCTCAGCCCCATTGTTTCCTATGGGGAAATCATGCACGAGCACGTTTTAGCCAGCTTAACGCTACCGTAAGCAACGCTGGTATTACAGTGAGATGTGGAGCTAAATTTGAGGCTAATGCAGCCATTCAGAAAACTTGTAATACCAGCGTTGTTTAAAGTGAGTGCTGAAAAAAAAGTCTCGTTAGCAACGCAAGTCTTTACCGACAAAACTCTTAATCTAGCTGTATGTTTTTATATTAAAACTATATTGTACCATTTCATCGTGCTTAAATATTTATGGCTATTTTGGAAAGTGATTAATGACCCAGTCAAAAGAATATGTTTAAATCAAAACTGTTAGCAATTTTCTTGGCAAACATTTATCTATTCTTTTAATAACTTCTTAGCGTGTGTATATAAAATGCATATTTGGTTTCTAAGGAATAATATTTTAGCTGCTTGTAGAACAAAAATAGTTTTCCTTTTCTAGGCAGCAATGCTTTTCAGTTACATAAATGGATTACATTTCTTATTTCTTTTTACAGTTTAAATTAAATTTATTTGCCCAGATTTAGATAAAGGGATACATACGTGCAAAAAGAAAATACTTGAAAGTGTTTGAGCATTTTATTATTGCACTATTGTATAATCAACAAATGCATAATACTAAAACACAATGCAAAAGCACAGTCTGAATTACAGGGCCTCCATTACATATGCAGCGTCGCCCGCAAAAGCAGGCGACACCAGTTTTTACTCGATTTTGGTATTACATATACGGCGTAGCATACAAGTTACGCTCGTATATTTCACTCGTTGCTCACAAATAATACTCCCATAGGCTAACATGGGACCGCGTCGTAAATCGGTATCCAATATCCAGCGCAAGGCCTTACGTGGCAAAAATGGAGAAATCTTACTCCATTTTTACCTCGCCATAAAAGGTAGCCGTAGCAGGCCTTGCGCTGAGTATGGGAGCACCGTAACTCCCGAAAATGCCTGCAAAAATAAACTAACACCTAACTCATGCGCAATGTCTATCTACTTGTCAACCGCAATCCCCCACCGCAAAAACTAATAAACTCTATTAACCCCTATATCCGCCATCAAATCCACACTGCAAGTAATAACTAAATTATTAACCCCTAAACCGCCATAGCCCACAACACAATTAACCTATTCAAGTATTAACCCCTAAACCGCCATAGCCCAGATAGCCTATTAAATGTATTAACCCCTAATCTGCCGCCGCCAACGTCGCCGCCACTATAATAAAGTTATTAACCCCTAAACCTAAGTCTAACCCTAACCCTAACACCCCCCTAACTTAAATATTATTTAAATAAATTTACTATTATTAACTAAATTATTCCTATTTAAAACTAAATACTTACCTATAAAATAAACCCTAAGATAGCTACAATATAATTAATAATTACATTGTAGCTATTTTAGGATTTATTTTTATTTTACAGGCAACTTTGTATTTATTTTAACTAGGTACAATAGTTATTAAAAATGTATTAACTATTTAATAGCTACCTAGTTAACCCTTTAAGGACACAGCTTTCAGTTTGCTCAATGGTTTTATGACGGAAAAAATCCGTCATATGTCCTTAAGAGGTTAAAATAAAGACAAATTTACCTGTAAAATAAATCCTAACCTAAGTTACAATTACACCTAACACTACACTATCATTAAATTAATTAAATTAATAAACTACAATTACCTAAAATTAAATACAATAAAATAAAATAAACTAAAGTACAAAAAAACAAACACTAAATTACAGAAAATAAAAAAATTACAAGAAGTTTAAACTAATTACACCTAATCTAAGCCCCCTAATAAAATAAAAAAGCCCCCCAAAATAATAAAATTCCCTACCCTATACTAAATTACAAATAGCCCTTAAAAGGGCTTTTTGCGGGGCATTGCCCCAAAGTAATCAGCTCTTTTACCTGTAAAAAAAGAAATACAACCCCCGCCCACATTAAAACCCACTACCGCACCCACACACCCAACCCTACTCTAAAACCCACCCAATCCCCCCTTAAAAAAAACCTAACACTACCCCCTTGAAGATCACCCTACCTTGAGCCGTCTTCATCCAGCCGGGCACAATTGGACCTCCAGAGGGGCAGAAGTCTTCATCCAATCCGGCCAGAAGAGGACATCCAGACTGGTTGAAGTGTTCATCCAGGCGGCATCTTCTATCTTCTTCCATCCGGAGCGGAGCGGGTCCATCTTGAAGACATCTGACGCGTAGCATCCACTTCCATCCGACGGTGACTGAAGAATAAAGGTTCCTTTAAATGACGATTGGCTGATTGCATCAGCCAATAGGATTTTTCCTACCTTAATTCCGATTGGGTGATAGAATTCTATCAGCCAATCGGAATTGAAGGGACGCCATCTTGGATGACGTAATTTAAAGGAACCTTCATTCTTCAGTCACCGTCGGATGGAAGAGGATGCTCCGCGTCAGATGTCCTCAAGATGGACCCGCTCCACTCCGGATGGAAGAAGATAGAAGATGCCGGTCTGGATGTCCTCTTCTGGCCAGATCGGATGAAGACTTCTGCCCCTCTGGAGGTCCACTTGTGCCCGTCTGGGTGAAGACGGCCCAAGGTAGGGAAATTTTCAAGGGGGTAGTGTTAGGTTTTTTTAAGGGGGGATTGGGTGGGTTTAGAGTAGGGTTGGGTGTGTGGGTGGTGGGTTTTAATGTTGGGGGGGTTGTATTTCTTTTTTTACAGGTAAAAGAGCTGATTACTTTGGGGCAATGCCCCGCAAAAAGCCCTTTTAAGGGCTATTTGTAATTTAGTATAGGGTAGGGAATTTTTTTATTTTGGGGGGCTTTTTTATTTTATTAGGGGGCTTAGATTAGGTGTAATTAGATTAAACTTCTTGTAATTTTTTTATTTTCTGTAATTTAGTTTCTTTTTGTACTTTAGTTTATTTTATTTAATTGTATTTAATTTTAGGTAATTTTAGTTAATTTAATTAATTTAATGATAGTGTAGTGTTAGGTGTAATTGTAGGTTAGGATTGATTTTACAGGTAAATTTGTCTATATTTTAACTAGGTAGCTATTAAATAGTTAATAACTATTTAATAACTATTGTACCTAGTTAAAATAAATACAAAGTTGCCTGTAAAATAAAAATTAATCCTAAAATAGCTACAATGTAATTATTTATTATATTGTAGCTATCTTAGGGTATATTTTATAGGTAAGTATTTAGTTTTAACTAGGAATAATTTAGTTAATAATAGTCATTTTATTTAGATTTATTTAAATAAAATTTAAGTTATGGGGGTGTTAGGGTTAGGTTTAGGGGTTAATAACTTTATTATAGTGGCGGCGACGTTGGCGGCGGCAGATTAGGGGTTAATACATTTAATAGGCTATGGGGGCTATGGCGGTTTAGGGGTTAATACTTGAATAGTTTTATTGCGTTGTGGGTTAATGGCGTATTAAGGGTTAATAGTTTTAAGAGGTAGTTTGCGATGTTGGGGTTGGCGGATTTAGGGGTTAATAGTTTAAATAGGCATATTGCGTTGTGGGGGGTTGTCGGTCTAGGGGTTAATACATTTAATATTAGTAATGAGAGGGGGGATTGCGGATATAGGGGTTTTACGTGTCTGGCTTATTTTTTATGAGGCGTGTTACACTTTTACGGGAGATTTGTTATTTTATTTACTTTTCTTAGGCGCCGGCAGTTTCTAAAGTGCCGTAAGTCACTAGCGACTCCAGAAATTTGTAGTTTCGCTCATTTCTGGACATCGCTAGTTTATCCGACTTACCGCACTTTATGAACTGCCGGCGGGGTTTATGTAAAACCCCGATGTGCAAGGTGAAATTACGGATGGCGCAGGTTCCCACGCTTGCGCCGAAACCTGTGCCGTATATTTGATCGCGCCCCAGATTAGTAGATTTATTTTCTGACAAATTTCTGTTACCTCAATTTTGCTTCCCACTGCACCATGTGACAGCCATGAGCCAATCACAAAATGCATAATATGTGTATATACTGTGAATTCCTGCACATGCTCGGTAGGAGCTGCTGCCTCGGAAAGTGTGCAGTCATAAAGATTGTGCACCATTTGATAATGGAAGTGAATTGAAAAGTTTTTCACAATTGCATGCTCTTTCTGAATCATGAAATTTTAATTTTTAATTTAGTGTTTTTTTAAATTACAGAAATAAAACTGGCAAAATTAATAATAAAATTGCTTTAAAAAGTTTAAATTATGGATAATTAAATTTTTATAGGGAATGACATTTGGAGTTTAGTGTCCCTTTAATTTTACCTCTGTTGTTTGGTGTTGGAAGACAATGCAAACTACTAATATAGATATGTTCCCATGAAAAGGAGCTAAGTTTCAAAAAAGGAGAGTAGTTTTTAAGGAGTTGTGTTTTTTTAATTGTGTTATATTAAACTAGTCCAAAAGCCTGTTCTCACGTGCCATTTTTTGTAGTACAGCAGTCCCACCTCTTGCGCTCTCTCCTTCCCCCTCTCTTTTGCTCTCTCTCCCCCCCCTCTTTTGCGCTCTCTCCCCCCCCTCTTTTGCGCTCTCTCCCCCCCCTCTTTTGCACTCTCTCTCTCCCCCCTCTTTTGCGATCTCTCCCCCCCTCTCCTTTGCGCTCTCTCTCCCCCCTCTCTTTTGCGCTCTCTCTCCCCCTCTCTTTTGTGCTCTCTCTCTCCCCCCTCTTTTGCTCTCTCTCCCCCCTCTTTTGCTCTCTCTCCCCACTCTTTTTTGCTCTCTCTCTCCCCCCTCTCTTTTGCTCTCTCTCTCTCCCCCCTCTCTTTTTCGTGCTCTCTCCCCCCCCTCTCTTTTGCACGCTCTCTCTCTCCCCCTCTCTTTTGCGCTCTCTCTCCCCCTCTCTTTTGCGCTCCCTCTCCCCCTCTCTTTTGCTCTCTCTCTCTCTCCCCCCCTCTCTTTTGCTCTCTCTCTCTCTCCCCCATCTCTTTTGTGCTCTCTCTCCCCCTCTCTTTTGAGCTCTCTCTCTCCCCCTCTCTTTTGAGCTCTCTCTCTCCCCCATCTCTTTTGCGCTCTCTCTCTCCTCCATCTCTTTTGCGCTCTCTCTCCCCCTCTCTTTTGAGCTCTCTCTCTCCCCATCTCTTTTGCGCTCTCTCTCCCCCTCTCTTTTGAGCTCTCTCTCTCCCCCCCCCTCTCTCTCTCCCCCCCTCTCTCTCTCCCCTCCTCTCTCTCTCTCTCTCTCCCCCCCCTCTCTCTCTCCCCTCCTCTCTCTCTCTCTCCCCTCCTCTCTCTCTCTCTCCCCTCCTCTCTCTCTCTCTCTCTCTCTCTCTCTCCCCTCCTCTCTCTCTCTCTCTCTCTCTCTCCCCTCCTCTCTCTCTCTCCCCTCCTCTCTCTCTCTCCCCTCCTCTCTCTCTCTCTCTCTCTCTCTCCCCTCCTCTCTCTCTCCCCTCCTCTCTCTCTCTCTCCCCTCCTCTCTCTCTCTCTCCCCTCCTCTCTCTCTCTCTCTCTCCCTCCTCTCTCTCTCTCCCCTCCTCTCTCTCTCTCTCTCTCTCTCTCTCTCCCCTCCTCTCTCTCTCTCCCCTCCTCTCTCTCTCCCTCTTTTGTGCTCTCTCTCTCTCCCCCCTCTTTTGCTCTCTTTTGCGCTTTCTCTCCCCCTCTCTTTTGCGCTCTCTCTCCCCCTCTCTTTTGCGCTCTCTCTCCCCCCTCTCTTTTGCTCTCTCTCTCTCCCCCATCTCTTTTGCTCTCTCTCTCTCCCCCATCTCTTTTGCGCTCTCTCTCCCCCTCTCTTTTGAGCTCTCTCTCCCCCCTCTCTCTCTCTCCTCTCTCTCTCCCCCCCCCTCTCCTCTCTCCCCTCTCCTCTCTCTCTCCCCTCCTCTCTCTCTCTCTCACCTCTCCTCTCTCCCCTCCTCTCTCCTCGGGGTCGATCCGATATAAATCGTCGCCCGCAAAAGCCGGCGACGCCAATATTTGCGCGGGTTTGGTATCACATATACGGCGTAACCTAGAAGTTACGCCCGTATATTTCTGCCGTCGCCCGCAGTTTTTTGGGCCATAGGCAGGTATACCAAACCCGCGCAGTTTGGTATCCAATATGCAGCGTAAGAACTTACGTGGCGAAAATGGAGAAAACTTACTCCATTTTCACCTCGCCACAAAAAGCAGCCGTAAGAAGCCTTACGCTGACTATTGGAGCCCCGTAACTCCCTAAACTAACTAGAAAATAAACCTAACACCTAACGCATGCGCAATGTCTATCTCTCTGTCAACCGCGATCTGCTAAAATAAACCTAACACCTAACGCATGCGCAATGTCTATCTACCTGTCAACCGCGATCCCCCCCCCCGAAATCCCTAATAAAGTTATTAACCCCTAAAACCGCCGCTCCCGGACCCCGCCGCCATCTACATAAACTAACCCCCTACTGTGAGCCTCTAAAACCGCCGCCATCTACCTTATCTATCCCCTAATCTGACCCCTTACACCGCCGCCACCTATATAAAAATTATTAACCCCTAATGTAAGCCCCTTACACCGCCGCCATCTCTATTAAAATGATTAACCCCTAATTTAATCTACCTACCCCGCCGCCAGCTATATTATCTATATTAACCCTAAGTATATTATAGTTAATATAGGTATTACATTATATATATTAACTATATTAACCCTAATTATATTAGGGTTAATATAGTTAATATAGTTACTATAGTATTTATATTAACTATATTAACTCTATCTTACCCTAACTAAATTTATATTAAATTAATCTAATTCATTTATAAACTAAAATATTCCTATTTAAATCTAAATACTTACCTATAAAATAAACCCTAAGATAGCTACAATATAATTAATAATTACATTGTAGCTATGTTAGGGTTAATATTTATTTTACAGGTAAATTGTTAATTATTTTAACTAGGTATAATAGATATTAAATAGTTATTAACTATTTAATATCTACCTAGTTAAAATAATTACCCAATTACCTGTAAAATAAATCCTAACCTAAGTTACAAATACACCTACACTATCAATAAATTTAATAAACTACAAACATCTATCTAAAAATACAATTAAATTAACTAAACTAAATTACAAAAAAAAAAACCCACTAAATTACAAAAAATAAAAAAAGATTACAAGATATTTAAGCTAATTACACCTATTCTAAGCCCCCTAATAAAATAATAAACCCCCAAAATTAAAAAAATTCCCTGCCCTATTCTAAATTCAACAAATTTCAAAGCTCTTTACCTTACCAGCCCTTAAAAGGGCCTTTTGTGGGGGCATGCCCCAAAGAATTCAGCTCTTTTGCATACAACAAATACAATACCCCCCCCCATTACAACCCACCACCCACATACCCCTATTCTAAACCCACCCAAACCCCCCTTAAAAAAGCCTAACACTACCCCCCTGAAGATCTCCCTACCTTGTCTTCACCACACCGGGCCGAACTCCTGATCCGATCCGGGCGATGTCTTCCTCCAAGCGGCAAAGAAGAATTCTTCCTCCGGCGATGTCATCCTCCAAGCGGCAAAGAAGAATTCTTCCTCCGGCGACGTCTTCCTCCAAGCGGCAGCAAAGTCTTCATTTTTCCGGCGGCATCTTCAATCTTCTTTCTTCGCTCCGCCGCCGCGGAGCATCCATCCCGGCCAACTGCTGAACTTGGAATGAGGTACCTTTAAATGACGTCATCCAAGATGGCGTCCGCCGAATTCCGATTGGCTGATAGGATTCTATCAGCCAATCGGAATTAAGTTTAAAAAATCTGATTGGCTGATTGAATCAGCCAATCAGATTCAAGTTCAATCCGATTGGCTGATCCAATCAGCCAATCAGATTGAGCTCGCATTCTATTGGCTGTTCCGATCATCTATTATACCTAGTTAAAATAATTAACAATTTACCTGTAAAATAAATATTAACCCTAACATAGCTACAATGTAATTATTAATTATATTGTAGCTATCTTAGGGTTTATTTTATAGGTAAGTATTTAGATTTAAATAGGAATATTTTAGTTTATAAATGAATTAGATTAATTTAATATAAATTTAGTTAGGGTTAGATAGAGTTAATATAGTTAATATAAATACTATAGTAACTATATTAACTATATTAACCCTAATATAATTAGGGTTAATATAGTTAATATATATAATGTAATACCTATATTAACTATAATATACTTAGGGTTAATATAGATAATATAGCTGGCGGCGGGGTAGGTAGATTAAATTAGGGGTTAATCATTTTAATAGAGATGGCGGCGGTGTAAGGGGCTTACATTAGGGGTTAATAATTTTAATATAGATGGCGGCGGTGTTAGGGGCTCACTTTAGGGGGTTATAGATATAATATAGCTGGCGGCGGGGTACGGGAGCGGCGGTTTAGGGGTTAATAACTTTATTAGGTTGCGGCGGGGTAAAGGAGCGGCGGTTTAGGGGTTAATAGCTTTTTTATTGTTAGGCTAGTGAGGGGGGATAGCGGATAGAGGGTTAGACAGTGCGGGCTATGTTAGGGAGGCGTGTTAGACAGTGCGGGCTATGTTAGGGAGGCGTGTTAGACAGTGCGGGTGTTTTAAACTTTAGTCAGGTTTTATAGGCGCCGGCAGTTTCTAACGTGGCGCAAGTTACTGGCGACGCCAGAAATTTGTACTTACGCAGATTTCTGGACATCGCTGGTTTGTGAGACTTACGGCACGTTAGCATCTGACGGCGACCTATATGGGATGGCTCGAGTTGCGAGCTGAAACTGCGGGCGACGCCGGTTCCCTCGCTTGCGCCGCAAACTGCGATCGATATCGGATCGCGCCCCTCCTCTCTATCTCGCGCCCGGCCACGCCCCCTCCATGGCCATTCACGCCCGGTCACGCCCCCTTCACTCCGGCCCTGCTCATGCCCGGCCACGCCCACTTCTGCCGCTGATCAGCTAGGGAGTAGGACTCAAAGGCAAGGTGTGTTTGTCCTGTGCTGTCTCTACTGCGCATGACAGCTTCGGACAAACACACTTGGCCTTTTATATAATAGGATGCTCTGTGTGAATCATGAAAGCTTACAGAAGATGCATTTAAAGGGATAGAAAGGTCAAAATTGAAATGGGTGAACTTTAAAATAGAATAATTTTTTCAATAAACTTACATTGGCAAAAATGCTTCTATTTAAAGTTATTACTGTTTTTCAGCAGCATATGTACATATGCTGTGCGGGTCAATGTGCCAGTATTATAGTACCGGACCTTATCAGATAGTCAGCAGTGACTTGTATAACACAAATTAAAGGGACACTGAAGCCAATTTTTTTTCTTTCATTATTCAGATAGAGCATGCAATTTTAAGTAACTTTCCAATTTACTCCTATTATCAAATTTTCTTTGTTCTCTTGGTATCTTTATTTGAAAAAGAAGGCATCTAAGCTTTTTTTTATTGGTTCAGAACTCTGGACAGCACTTTTTTATTGGTGGATGAATTTATCCACCAATCGGCAAGAACAACCCAGGTTGTTCACCAAAAATGGGCCGGCATCTAAACTTACATTCTTGCATTTCAAATAAAGATACCAAGAAAATGAAGAAAATGTGATAATAGGAGTAAATTAGAAAGTTGCTTAAAATGTAATGCTCTATCTGAATCACAAAAGAAAAAATGTGGGTTCAGTGTCCCTTTAAGTCTTCACAGGAACAAGACACAAAACCATCAGCTCCCTGAGCTTGAATACTAATGCACGGGCCCTCACAGAATATGTGCATAGGCCACTAAAAAAAAACTAATAACTTTTACTAGCATTTTGCTTATGGGAGTATATTGCAAAAATGCATCTAATTTAAAATTGAAATGTACCCATGCACATTTAAATTATGACCTTTCTATCGCTTTAAATTTACAGGTGTTTGCTAGCACTAAACTTGATATCTGTCTGTCTATATAATCTATCTTTGTGTCTGTCTGTCTGTTTTTACATTTTATTCTCTTCCTTTGTATGTGTGTATCTGTTTATTCACTCCTATCTTTAGTACTTTTCTATCTGTCTCATTTTCTCTGTTTATATCAGTCTTTTTCTCTCTTTAATTCCTTCTTTTATTATTATGATTTATAATTTATTTGTAAAGTGCTACTAAATCTCTGTAAAAAATACAGACACACAAAACAAAACTGTTTAATGCAAGAGGAAATAAGAGGTGGGTCTATTCTCTTTATACTTTATTTACACCAGGGAAGGTCAATTAGTTGTCCCTGGGCCAAATGTGGCCCTCGACACTGTGCACCTGGGAAAAAGCAGAACCACTAATGTGGGACTTCTGGTGGGTGGGCAAACAAGGTGGCCTTAAGTCAAAAGATCCCCTCGAAAGGAAAACAGCAAACAGAGCGTACCCAGCAACCTTCGCTAAATCTGTCCCTGTAGCACTGATTTTATTTGTGTGTTTCATAGCCATACATTTGTATTTAGTAAAGGACAGTAAAGTGAAAATTAAACAGACATGAATTGAACAGAGCATGCAGTTTTAAACAACTCTCCAGCTTATTTGTATTATCTATTTTTCTTAGTTCTCCCATGATCCTTTGTTAAAGAGTAATCTAGGGGAGCTCAGGAGCATGCCATTCCTTTAGTCATCTTGCAGCAGTGTTTGCAACAATGTTTATAGCAATGTTATACACAGTTACAAATACTGCTGCCATAGACTGCTAAAGACACGTGCATGCCCCTAAGTTCCTATTAGCCTACCTAGGTTTACTCTTCAAAAAAGATACCAAGAGAACAAAGCAAATTTGATCATAGAAGCAAACTGAAAAGTGGTTTAAAATTGCATGCTCTCTCTGAATCATGAAAGTTTAACTTATACTTTACTGTCCCTTTAAAGCAGGGATGGGGAACCTTGGCACTCCTGATGTTTCAGAACTGCATTACCCATGATGCTTAGGCACTCTGAAGTCCAGTTGAGCCTCATGGGAAATATTGATCTGTGACCCCTGTGTTAGGCAGTTGGCTGTCCCTGATTTACACTATTTTACATACACAATTTGCTGATAGGAATCAAGAGACTTGTAGATAATTTGGTGTTTAAATAAGTGGTTTTCCCGATCAGCCTGACAGTACTTTGACCCTTATGCATTTTACTTTGTTTCTCTTTATTTTACTTCTCTTTTATTTCCATATAAAAGTGGATCATTTGTGTTGATATATGGCTTACCACTTCCACATTTTAGTAAGTTTTCTGTTATTTAGGCTTAAATGTTCTTTTAAAGGGACCATGAAACCCAAACTTTTTCAAACATTTTCTTTCATTATTCAGATAAAAAATACAATTTAAAAAAAGATTTCAATTTACTTCTGTGATCAAATTTTCTTCGTTTCTTCATGTTATTCTTTGTTGAAGAGATATCTAGATAGGCAACGTGCACATGCCTGAATCACTACATGACAGGAAATACTTCTGCAACCTAGTGCTCTTGCTAATATATAATTTTTTTTGCAAAACTGCTGCCATATAATGCTGCAGATACGTCCCGCTCTTGAGCTTACATCCCTGTTTTCAACAAAGGATAACAAATAAGAACAATATTTTTTTAATGGATTTTATGTCCCTTTAAGCATTATCACTTTCTATTTAAATGTATTGTAACACACTTAAAGGGACAGTAAACACCATGGGGCCGATTTATCAAAGTCTGGCGGACATGATACGCTGTAGTGTATCACGTCTGCCAGACAGCGCAGAAAGCTGACAGCATATGCTGTCGGCATTTAACATTGCACAAGAAGTTCTGGTGAACTGCTTGTGCAATGCTGCCCACTGCAGATTGGCTGCTAGCAGGGGGTGTCAATCAACCCGATCGTATAGGATCGGGCGGATTGATGTCCGCAGCCTCAGAGCTCAGACCGCTGCTTCATAACTGCTGTTTCCAGCGAGCCTGAAGGCTTGCACAGAAACAGGGGCATCAGGGGACATTTGGCCCGTGTAATTAGAAGACATTCGAAATCAAGCAACATTTTTAAAATAAACATCTTTTTTTGCTGCAATTAGTTTTCAGTAGCCAAACTTAACCCACAATTCACCTTATTTAAAGGAGCTGAGTTTTAGTCACTGTCATAAAGTTAGTACAGAGTGTATTATTTTACAGTTGTTATCTGATAAATGTAAATGTATTGTAATCATTTGTAGACAGGATTGCATAAAAGGGCTGTCATGTGACTTATGTCTTAAAGCGGCAACAATTTATTAAAGGGACACTAAAGTCAAAATTAAATTTTCTTTATTGAGATAGAAAATGAAATGGGGAAAAAAAACAACTTTCCAATATGCTTCCATTATTGATTTGGATGCAGTATTTTTATATGCACAGTTTGTGAGGTCCCAGCTCCTGTGAGGTCACAGTGTATATGTATACGAGTCTGGGATTCACTCATGTCTGTCACATGATACAGGGGGCAGGACAATGGAGGGAAATGTTGACATTAGTCAGAATTTTTTTACAGCTCATTTGAAATTCAGAGTCTTAGGAATTATTATCTTAGATTATTTGAAACTTGGTAAACAATGCAGTATTGCAGCAAGTATGGCTAGTAGGATACTTGCTTGTATAGGTAGAGGTATTTGCAGAAGAAATCGTAAGGTCCTTATGCCATTATAAAGATCACTAGTTGGGTCTCATCTTCTGTTTGTTTCTGGTGGCCATATTTCCAGAAGGATACACATGAACTGGAATCTGTTCAAATAATAGAATAAAATCATTAATTTGCCAAGTATAAAATGTACAAGGAATTTTTTTAGGTGCAAAAACAGAATAGCCTTCCGCTATTTTCGGAGCCAGGTTTCTTCTTGTGAAAGTAAAGCACACTAAGGTCTGGAATTGCGTAGATCTTAGTGTGCTGCACTTTTACAAGAAGGAATAATACATTAAAAAGGGGATTTTGTCCCATTCACAGGGGCGGAATTACCATTGGTGCAGTTGGTGCAGTGGCACCCAGGGCACAAGTACTGTGGGGGCCCATAACAGCCCATCTATACATAGGAGAGTGCAGAATGTGTACAATACTAATGCAGGGGAGCTTTTTATTAGTGCAAGTTGTAGGTACATCTTTATCTATTTGTATATACTAAAAATCATTATATAGAACAGCATGTATTTTATTACTATTGCTTAGTACAGATTTACCTTTGAAGAGCCCAATAAAATGTTTGCACCAGGGTCCTCTGTTGAGTAGGTCCACTACTGCCCATTCATGTTATGATGCACATTTGGCATGTGGCAAAGACGGTACTGAGGCAGACCTTGGAACTTGACAATTCTGAATATATATATTTAAGCCTTGCTTAAAGGGACACTGAACCCAACATTTTTCTTTTGTAATTCAGAAAGAGCATTCAATTTTAAGCAACTTTCTAATTTACTCCTATTATCAATCTTTCTTCGTTCTCTTGCTATCTTTATTTGAAAAAGAAGGCATCTAAGCTTTTTTTGGGTTCAGTACTCTGGACAGCACTTTTTTATTGGTGGATGAATTTATCCACCAATCAGCAAGGACAACCCAGGTTGTTCACCAAAAATGGGCCGGCATCTAAACTTACATTCTTGCATTTCAAATAAAGATACCAAGAGAATGAAGAAAATTTTATAATAGGAGTAAATTAGAAAGTTGCTTAAAATTTCATGCTCAATCTGAATCATGAAAGAAAAAATTTGGTTACAGTGTCCCTTTAACAGTGACTCCATATATTGCAAAACAGAAGTGGATGCAGATAGTCTAGCCTTGTATAATTGAGAAGTAAATGACTAATTTCCTTCCCTGATATTCAACTTGTAACTTCCTATGAAATTTATAGATACCGCCTAGCTCTTCTTATATTAAAAAACATAAAATAAATAAATACAAATAAATACAAATTAAATAAATACAACATAATTAAATATACAAATGAATACAAACCAATTAAATAAATACAACATAATTAAATATACAAATAAATACAAACCAATTAAATAAATACAACATAATTAAATACATAAATACAAAACAATTTATATACATAAATACAAAGTAAAATAAATAAATACAATTATAACACAAAACCTTGGTGGTAATTAGTAGTGTGAAACAAAATAGGTGATATAGATCTGGCCCTCTGCTTCCATAGAGTGTATTTAAGATATAGGGTAATAGAAAAAGTGTAATGTTGTATCTGTTACTTTAAAAATAGAGGACAGTTTGTTTATTTTTTTTCTTATTCATTCACATACTGACTGCAGCCATTGAAAATCGTTTTAGTTGCGGAACACAATTTTGCGCTTGTTTTCGGAAGAGAATTTATGAACATCAGACGGTATTGTCAGTGTGTTTTTCCAGTGATTAGATTCTCAAAATGCTTTTGCAAATAATTTCCCCTGAAGCTCAAAATTATTACATCCTGAAAACAAGACACAAAAACAGTTTTCTGTGTCATTAATATTCTGAGTTTGTAATAAAAATGTAAAATTTATATTTCTGGGTCTATTGCTAGTTTGAAAAGTTGTTTTGCTCAACTACATCTTAAACTGATACGTGTTGTATTACTGTACAATGTAAGATGTCTGCTCCTCTCCCGTATTCATTTGTTTCCAGTCTGTTTTATGTATCCGGATTTTTTTTCAATGTATCCTTGTGTCATTTTATAACCAAACTTATGTATCTATGCACAATGCACTATGGAATTTGTGCAAGCCTTACTGATAAATAGTAATGATAACATTAAATATAAAAATAATAAGATATTTAATTATATTATCATGAACAATATAGATCATAAAGGCTTTGATCATTGATAAAAGTTATGTAAAATTGTATCAAACTTACCTCACTTTCAATTTTTGTATAAATATCTACTTCTATTTTACCCCATATAGGTTTGTGGAAACTGTTCACACATGCTGACCAAGGTTTAAAATAAATGTGAACTTTTCTGTTGATGCAAATCAATATTTTACTTTTAAATACTGGAGTTATAACATTGTGATTTAGTGTGAGTTTTACTGGTATTTCTCAAATTATTACTTTTTTTTCCAAGACAATACTAATGCATACATTTTATAAATTTAATTAAAACAATTATTATTTTACTAATTTTCCGCTGTTTCTGCTGTGAGCTACCTTAAAACAATTGGCATGTAATTTAAGAAAGGTGAAACTTTTCAGAAAAACATTTGGGGTATATACACAGGGCCACAGTATGCGTGTGCCTATAGGTGCCTTCAATAGAAGGGCACCTGTCTGCCTATTATGAATACCAATCAGCGGGCGACCTTAAAGGGACATTAAACCCAAATATTTTCTTTCATGATTCAGATAGAGCATACATATGTTAACAACTTTTCAATGCACTTCTATTATCAATTTTGCTTCATTCTCTTAGAATCCTTTCTTGAAGAAGCATCAATGCATATTTTGCTTTCAGTTATGTTTTAAACATAGCTTCCCTCATGCTGGTGTATTCCTGCTCTTAAAAGGACAATAAACACCAAATAATTACACACTCTTTTTTTTGCATTGATTCAATAGATTAGTGATCGTTATTAGAACTGTTTAAAATATTGTTTGCTGCAACTATTTTTCAATGGTGAAACGTCATCCACCTCTTTTCTTATTTGGAGAAGCCAATTCTGGACTTTTGCCTGGAAATGACAGGCCTTGCATGTGTGATGTTATTGAATGGTAAATATACATTTGCAATTAGAATTCAGTGATTCCAGCAAATGTACCCAGAGTTCCCAACTGCCCACTTGTTTTGAGTTTGTCAAAATTTGGGATATCTGCATGGGCTGTCCCTCTTGCAGCTTCCCAGGAAAAGTCCCTGATTGGCAAGGGCCAATGATCCACCAAATTCCTGCCCAGCTTCCCATCCCACTATCCAATAAAATCCTCTCCCTTAATGAGGCATAATCCCAACCACATTTTTCTGTGACCCAACCCCAAGATATCCCTGACTAAGTTCTGCCATCCCCCCACAACGCATTAAACCTAATTACATTATTAACCCCTAAAATGCCAACCCCCACATCGCAATAAACCTACTGAAGCTATTAACTCCTAAACCACCAGCCCCCCACAATGCAAATAACTAATTTAATTACTAAGCCCCCTAACCTAACATCCTCTAAATTAACCCCAATTACATAAATGTAAATACTAATTTACAATTAAAATAAAAAACATAAGATTACTTTAAAAATAAAAACTAACATTAAATTATTCTAAAATTACAAAAAATAAAAAAGTCTAACATAACATAAAAAAATAAACCAAGTTATCAAAAATAAAAAAAAATAAACCTAATCCCTATAAAAATTAAACGGCCCCCCCAAAATAAAAACACCCCCTAATCTAAACTAAACTATCAATAGCCCTTATAAGGGACTTTTGTAGGGCATTGCCTTAAATTAAACAGCTCTTTTACATTTAAAACTACTAAGCCCCCCCCCTAACAGTAAAACCCCAAAAACCCACCAAACCCCCCCAAAATAAAAAAAACTAACACTAAAAAAAAACTAAACTACCCATTGCCCCTAAAGGAGCATTTATATGGGCATTGCCCTTAAAATGGCATTCAGCTCTTTTACAGCCCAAAAGAACCCTAATCTAAAAATTAAAAGCCACCCCAAAAAAAAATATTTGAACAGCCAATAGGATTTTAGTAGCTCTCATCCTATTGGCTGATTTGAAAATATCAGCCAATAGGAATTCAAGGTACGCCATTTTTAAACTGGTACCTTGAATTCAATCCTCAGTGTGCGGCGGTGATCGTACGAAGAGGATCTCCACACTGGATGGCTCCATGGTTGCTGGTCTTGTTCCGTGTTCACCTTCATTCCGTGTCACCTTGGTCCTGGATGAAGCAAAAAGAGGTCCCCGCGTTGGAAGATGATGTTGCTGCCTCCAAGAAGACTTCACCGCCTGGAAGAGGACCTCCCCCCGCCGGACTTCAGGAACGATGAGTACCTATTTGGGGGTTAGATTTAGGCTTTTTTTTTTATTTTTTTGGGGTGGCTTTTATTTTTAGATTAGGGTTCTTTTGGGTTGTAAAAGAGCTGAATACCCTTTTAAGGGCAATGCCCATACAAATAACCCTTTAGGGGCAATGATTAGTTTAGGTTTTTTAGTGTTAGTTTTTTTTTATTTTGGGGAGTTTGGTAGGTGAGTGTTTTTACTGTTAGGGGGGACTTAGTATTTTTTAAATGTAAAAGAACTGTTTAACTTAGGGCAATGTGCTACAAAAGGCCCTTATAAGGGCTATTGGTAGTTTAATTTAGATTAGGTGGTGTTTTTATTTTGGGGGTCTTTTTTATTTTCATAGGGATTAGGTTTAATCTTTTAAATTAATGATAATTTGGTTTATTTTTTTTATGTAATGTTTGACTTTTATTTTTTGTAATTTTAGATTAATCTTAGTTTTTTTTTATCTTTGAAGTAATCTTATGTTTTTTATTTTAATTGTAAGTTTGTATTTACATTTATGTAATTGGGGTTAATTTATGCGGTGTTAGGTTAGGGGGCTTAGTAATTTAGTTATTTGCTTTGGGGGGGTTGGTGGTTTAGGAGTTAATAGCTTCATTAGGTTTATTGCATTGTGGTGGTGGCGTTGGCAGATTAGGGGTTAATAGGTAGATTGCGATGTGGGGAAATGGCCGATTAGGGGTTAATATGTTAGCTATATTGCGATTTATGGTTTGGCGGATTAGAGGTTAATATACTTTATTAATTATTGCAGTGGGGGATGGCGGTTGACAGGTAGATAGCAACTGCGCATGTGTTAGGTCTTTGTTAATTTTTCCAGGGAGTTAGGGCGCTCACATTTGCAGCGCAAGGCTTGCTGCGTCTGCCTATGTGTGGCGAGGTGAATTTTTTTGTAGTGTAATTCCTTGAGCTGAATATGTGATACTGATTTGCGATGCGGTTCTATGTTAGTTTATGAGAGTAAAATTAACGGACGACGGGTGAAATATACTTGCCGCATTTATATGCATCGCCGTATATGTGATCTCAATACCCAACTAAAAACCGCATATGTATTTGCATCCCTGAAGTCTAGAATTCATATTTGTTTTTAAGCATTGTTTTACCAACTTAAATGTTTTGCAACAACCTTTCCTCAGGAATAGTCACTAGGTTTATAATTGTTGCCTCAAGTATAATCAAATTATTGGATCAATTTGCACCAATTAACTGAAACACAAAAAATCAATAATTTTGTTAAACTATATGGGTATTGATCATATAATTTAGTTGGTCCAATCCACCAATGTCAACTAAGGTATAATCGTTTGCTACTAAAATACCTGGAGAAAGAGCTTTTTAAAGTCTGTGTGTGGTTTAAAGGGACGACAGTCTAGTATAAATTAATCTTTCATTATTCAGATAGGACTTTTAATTTTAATCAACTTTCCAATTTACTTTTATCATCAAATTTGCTTTTTTCTCTTGGTATTCTTAGTTTAAACTAAAAATAGGTAGGCTAATATGCTAAATTTCTAAGCCTTTGAGGGCTGCCTCTTATTACATGCTTTTTAAATCTCTTTTCAACACAAAGAGACAGAAAGTACACATGGACCATATAGATAACACTGTGTTCAGGCACAGGAGGTTATTTAAGATTTAGCACAAAACAATGCTAAATTTAAGACAATAGATAATAAACAGTCACAGACATGTGATCAGGGGGCTGGAAGAAGGTTTAGATACAAGGTAATCACAGAGGTAAAAAGTATATTAATATAACTGTGTCTGCTGTGCAAAACTGGGGAATGGGTAATAAAGGGATTATCTATCTTTTGAAACAATAACAATTCTATGTAGACTGTCCCTTTAATTGTTTTAGGAACAGGCTGCAGGTCAATTAAATATTGACTTTTAAATTTGAATGGTTATGAAACATTAAGGAGTCAGTAAAGTAATTATATGTATACCACATATATAATTAAACATAATTTCAAAATATCCGGGTATAAAACAATGTGTTAAGACATTTCAGAACTGTCACTTTGTTAGCAAATATTGGGCTACATTACAAGTGGAGTGCTAAATATTGCTTGCGTGCAAGCGATATTAGTGCTCCACTTTGTAATACCAGTGCACAATAATGTGCACTGGTATTACAAGTAAATCGCAATGCGAACAATATTAGTGCTCTACTTGGTAATACCAGTGCACGATAATGTGCGCTGGTATTACAAGTAAAACGCAATACGAACACAAGCTAACATTCACATTGCTAAGAAGCATTGTGCTTACCAGAGTGCGCTTCCATAGGCTCCTACGGTATAAGAACCTTGCGCAGCGAAGGAGGTAAGTAGCGCAGCGATGGCAACATTTTAATATATATATATATACATATATATTTGTGTTAAAATGTATATGCCCATATTAACAAATAAATATATACTGTATGTATTTAATCATATACATATATATTTACATTGCGGTCTATGGAAACACATAGTTCCCTTAGACTGCAATGTAAAGGCACTTTTCAGTACTATTTTTTTCTAACACCCCACTCCCACCAACTTTAAAGCCCCACAACTGCCTAGTTCAGTTGTTTTTTATTTGAAAAAATAGGTACTTTTTTTTTTAAAATACAAAAATTAAATGCCCTCTTATTTTAAGGCATTTGGGGCACTTTTAAAAAATAAACCAAAGATCTAATCTCTGGTTAGATTTCGGGGCACTTGTAATGGCTGGTTAATTATCTTGCATCCACAAAAGTGAAAAATTGCCTGTTTGCAGACGCACGGTAATTTAGCGCTCCACTTGTAATCTAGCCCATTGTATTCTGCAAGTACACACGCACCCTTTGGCAATCCTCTTGAATACTGTTTAGCTTATGTCCTTTGCTGTGGCCAATCAGATAGATAAATGAGCTACATAGTATGTTGTAAGGTCAGCCATGAATACTGCCAGATGCACTTCAACATTTCTGGAAATGTGGTGCACAAAGAACACTTTTCAGAGTCAACCAATAGAAAAAAGGGACTTAAAGGGACAGTGTACTGTTTTTAAGGTTCCTTTAATGTGCCCTCCATACAATTTAAAAAAAAAGTTTCCAATTTACTGCTATTATCAAATTTGCTTCTTCCCATGATATTTTTTGTTGAAGAGATACCTACGTAGGCATCTGGAACACTACATGGCAGGAAATAGTGCATGGATAGCATTCTTGCAAAACTGCTGCCAGATAGTGCTCCGGACACATGCACCCTCACATCCCTATTTTTCAACAAAAGATTCAAAGAGAACTAAGAAAAATTGATAATAGAAGTAAATTAAAACATTGTTTAAAATGGGGTTCTTTATATGAATCATGAAACAAACCACCCGTAAAAAGGGCATAGCTGTTGGTGTGAGTTGGTCTTTGCTTGGAACAGTGGGATTGATCGGACCGGCTCGGGTTACCTATTTATCATATCCTCCCTACCTTTGACCAGTCCCCAAATTAGCAACAAACTCCAGCCCATGATTGGTGTCTGCACTATGCCGATATTTTCAAAGTGTAGCAGAGCTCCCAACTCTCCCTCGCTATGCAGATCAGGTCCTGCTTGGGAGCTTGCTCCTGCATCTCTTCTTTCTCCAGAAATCTAACTTTTTAATAATGTTGACTGCCCTACCATACCCCAAAACACCTTCACTATGCCCATACGGTTGCCAGCTGTCCTCCACAAAAATACTGGACATGCAGTCATCCACTGGGCACAATGGTAGATGGTTTCACACAATGCTACCCCAAAGGCTTTACCTTAGTCACCCACTCTTGATCCCACAATGTATATTTTTCACAACTAAGAAGTAATTTTACCCCTTGGCAGCCAGAAACATACAAATAAATACTGTTACCTATTTAGCTGCCAGTAACACTTGAAGTAAATAGAAGTGATATGACCCCATTGACTGAACCTCACTTCTTTCAGTTCCATATATTTAATCCATTTAGGCATTCATGGCCTTTTACATTTAGCTAACAATCAGGGCCTTTAAAAACTGGAAATTTAAGTGTCCAGTAATTTTGTGAAGGTTTTACTGGACAGCCTACTAAAATACTGGACTGTCCAGATAAATAATGCTTAATGCTTAAAGGCTTCCCTCACTCTGCCCACTAATTCCTGAATGTTAATTGGAAATTGGTGGGAGGTTGGTCACAGTATCAGTGTTGAAATATTATTCCAGTGTTCAGACACAGGCATTTTTACCTCTTCAGTAAGTGGGAGCCATACTAAAAGCTGAGAGGGGAACAGACAGTGAACCTTAGGTTTGACAGCTCTGTACTAAAGTAAATATTTAACATTTGAGTTTCTTATGGTTTAAAGTATTCATTTGACGTCAGTGGGAGATTTTGGTTGAACATGACAAGAACTGCTTTAAAAAATATTAAATAACTACAGGAAATAACAGTAAAAAAAAATAGAATATGTTTCTAAGATGTAACAGTGCAGATTAAATGTTATATAAATATATTTTAAGGCAAAGATTTATCTGCTGCATATTTGCCATTTTTTTCAAGCACAAGATTCAGAAACTCATCCAACAATCGTGATATTTTCCATACCAAGCAAGAGTGCACCATTGGAAAAGTTCACTCTGCAACCCTTAAGGCTGTTCATTTGCCTTTGACCTAAATACCTCTCTTATTGTCTCATTGCGTTCCAGTTAAATAGTTGTTTATTTATGGTAAAAATAATATTCTGTTTAAGACAGAACAACCAATTTAAACCAATGAACAAAAAATATATAAATATAATTTTATTCCGCAAAATCTCTAATTAATTATAGAACATTTTTTATTTGAATTATTTTTAATAGCTATTGTTTACTTTAAGTAGCATTCTAGTGCAATGTATTCTGGGTGTTTAAAAGGTACTGTATACTTTTGTAAGTGGCTTTGTGTCTGAACCATTTACATGCCCCACAGTGACAATCTTGAAATTATATACAGCTGCTTATTGTAGCTCAAGGAGACATTCACTTGCAACTTTTACCTGTAATTAAAGGGACAGTAAGACTTTTTTTATCTTTATTTCTGTAGTGTATTGATTTAATTTTATCCTGGATTTTTAAATTATTAGCAGAACTGCCTTAAATATTTTTGTTTTAAAAATCATCCTTGGAATATGCCTCTCATGTAAACAGGGATATTTCTATGGATTACTTAAACATTTAAAGGCATACACTACAGAAATTAAGGCAAAAAAATAAATCACATTTACTGTTCCTTTAAATACTACATTCCAAAATAAATTGTAAAATAATTTTACTGATATTTTATTTGCAAAATTTGCAAAGAAGCTTCTCCCATAGAAAAAGCAACTGAGCTGGTGTTCGTTCCTGGCAGACTGCTTCTCTTTCTGTTTGTATTAATATTTACAAGGGTTTTTCAAATCAAGAGCTGATTAGGATAAACCACCTGAAAAGACGGAGTAAAAGTAAATTGAAAAGTCTCTTGGTATCCTTAATTAAACAGCATACTTAGGTAGACTCAGGGGGCAGCAGTGCACTATAAGGAGATAGCTGGTAATTGGTGGTTATGCACATATGCCTCTTGTCATTGGATCACCAGATATGTTCATTTCAGCCTCTGTAGCACATTGCTGGGGGTTAAACACATAATTATAAGAAATCAATAGCACAATAATTCAATTCTATAACACAGACCTTTTTTTTTTTTTTTTGCACTTTTATATCACTTTTAGTACGAAAGAGACACTCCAGCTTCTCTGGAAGTAGTGGAACAAGTATCATTTTTAAGAGGTATTTTAAAGGAAGAGCAAATTACACATATAGCAAGTATACTGCAATGTGCTTTTATTTAACAAAGCTGTAAATTTGCTTATTTTTCTTGGTATGCCATTTGTGTGCAGCCACCAATCAGCATCTAGCTCCCAGTAATGCATTGCTGCTCCTGAGCCTACCCAAGGATACCGAGAGAATGAAGCAAATAAAATATTAGAAGTAAATTGGAAAGTTGTTTAAAATCACATGTTCTGTCTAAATCATGAAAGAAAATGTTGGGGTTTCTGGTCCCTTTAATCATGTACCTACTTGCCTGACAATCAAGTTTATGCGCAGAGAGTATGTATAAATCAATTTTTGTATGTGCTCCTGAGAACAGCTATGAATGAATAGCAAATATATTTAGCTAAAAATAAATAAATATAAGCCTAAAATCCTTTAAGAGATCCCTTTCTACATATCTCAAAACAGAATGCACCTGCCCTGGTTAATTATATACAGTATTTCCCACCTGTTCTATGTTCATTTTTGTATACATTGTCTATTAATATTGTTTTTGTATTTTATTGTACCAATGTAATGTTTTGTGTACCCAGGACATACTTGAAAACGAGAGAAATCTCAATGTATCCTTCCTGGTGAAATATTTTATAAATAAATAAATACATTTATATATATTTTGTCTACACACAAACTACAGTAGACTGAGGCTATAGACCCCCATCATACTTTGTAGCTGAATATCCTTTTGATTTATCAAAGAGAGTAAATATCTAATGTATAACTGGAAAGATCTGTATTTTAGTTAGACGCTATAGATATACTAGGAGTATAAAATACATATTTGTAGAGCAGACATCACTGCTGTCAGTTTCAGTGCAACTGGTAAAACCCACAAATTTGTTAAACAGGAAGGAGAATAAACCAGTAATTGCTGCTTTTGTCACTCTTAGTGAGCGTGAGTACTGCATTTCTTCTTTTTTTATTTTTTAAAAGGCAACATTATTTATAGAACGCTATTAAAAAGTGCTCTTGTGTATTTTAAGCTTCCACTTCCTATCCATATATCAAGAGCAGGAGCAGTAATGCATTACTGGGAGCTAGCTGCAAAAAAACCCCCACTGACTTCAGCTCAGCATTTAAGCTGCCGCTCTCGGAGCTCTGCGAGTCCGAATGACTACTGCTCGCGCTGCAAACACACTGCTGTCCCACTCACTGACTACACGTGCAGTCAGGAGCTAATGTGTCGCCAATGGGAATAGTTTGTTCCTGAGCTGCGCCAATAGGTTAAGATGATCTGTGACCCACTAGGTATCAATCACGTGTCAACCATGTGATATGCGTAGCAGGCAGGTGGAAAGTCGGAAACCAAAAAAAAATTTAAATTAAAAAAAAAATTTGTGCTGAAGCAGGGACACACCTACACACTGCCGCCGACACACTAATGTGTCACGACACACAGTTTGGAAAGCACTGCTTTAGAGAATATGTTGCTATATCCTAGTTGCCAATACACTATGGGAAAGTTTACAAATAAATTCATGAAAATATTATATATATGTGTGTGTATATATAAATATATATATCAATAAAACAAATTACATAGGAAATTAGCACATCTAGGCAAGTATTGCCGCTTGCTACTCCCCAGTAAAACTCCATATACATTGTTACCAATGCACAAGAGGATTCTGGGTAATATATGCAAATTAGATATGAAAAATCTCAGACTTTTTGCTTCAAATATTGTTTTAACACAGCGATCCCTTAATAGGGTGATTGCAGCAAATACAGAAATCACTGCTAGACAGCCTGTTTTGTTCTTATTAGAACTCGTCAGTAGCAGATAGATTTCTGATTGCTGCTTAGGTAAAGCTCATTTCAGGGTTACATCAAAAATCAATAAAAATTGCATAGGAAATTAGCACATCTAGGCAAGTATGCCCACTTGCTTTTCCCCAGTAAAACTCCATGTACATTGTTGACAATGCACACACATATATATATATATACAGTATATATATATATATATATATATATACATCTATTTTTTCTCTGTACTGACCTGGTGGTGGAGCATTAAAATAATTACAATAATAATATAATAAAAGAAGTTCTAGTCTAAAACAAGTTAATCATCTTTAAAGAAAAAAATATACTTGCTGTTAGAGGCAATTCGTTTTAAAATAAATAATTACAATGTCTGTGTGGCTCCAAATACAAAAATTTGGCATCACAGACAAATGGTATGTTGAGAACCAGCTAGGGGTGGAACACTTTAAGGGTAAAACAGGCAAGTAAATTTTGCTGTTCATGTGTGTTGGTGATGAGGTAAGAGGGGGTGGAGTAAGTATGTTACTTAACCCCTTAACGACCAAGGACGTGCCAGGTACGTCCTGCAAAAACTGTCAGTTAGTGACAATGGACGTACCTGGCACGTCCTTGGTCTTTTTGAATGCTGGGAACGATTGCGATCACTTCCAGCAGCTCTCAGGGTAATGCAGTGATGCCTCGATATTGAGGCATCCTGCAATACCCTTTTTCAAGCATCCAATTCAGAGAGAGCAACTCTGTGGCCCTCTCTGCAGCGGTGGCGATGGTGCCGATTATTGGTGGGTGGAAGCTTAGCAGGGAGGTGGGTGGGCGGCCATGTAAGTGCAATGTGCACGCCAGGTGCGTGCGGGGGCCTGCGGGGGCGTGCGCACGTGCAGCAACCCCTGCCACCAATGATCAATAAATTGCAGCGTGAGAGGGAGGGGGGAAAATAAATAAAAAAATTAAAATATCAAAGGATCAGGGGTGCAGCTACACTACAGAAAGTTATATTTTTAAAAAATAAACAAAAAAAAAAAGTTTTTGGGGGCAAACTGGGTACTTGCAGACAGCTGCCAGATGGCGGCAAATAGGTAGCGGGGGGAGGGTTAGAGAGCTGTTGGGGGGGATCTGGGAGGTTGGGGGCTAAGGGGGGGGGGTCCATCACAGCTAAATAAATCATTTTAAAAACAAAACAAACCCCCCTCCAAAAAAAAAAATCTTTTATTTTAGTACTTCAGCATCTGTGACACAGCTCTCTCGTGGTTCTCTTCCTATCTGACTAACTGTACATTTAGTGTAGCCTTCTCCGGAGCATCCTCTGCCCCGTTACCACTTTCTGTTGGGGTACCTCAAGGCTCTGTCCTTGGTCCCCTTCTCTTCTCAATCTACACGTCGTCACTAGGTTCCTTAATAAAGTCCCATGGGTTTCAATACCATTTGTATGCCGATGACACCCAAATCTACCTCTCTGCACCAGACCTACCTCCTTCCTTACTAACACGTGTCACTAACTGTCCTCTCACTACCTTAAGCTAAATCTCTCCAAAACTGAACTCCTTATTTTTCCCCCTTCTTCCAATGTCTCCACCCCCAAAATTTCTATAACTGTTGATAATTCCATCATTACCCCTACCCCGCTCGCCCGATGTCTTGGGGTCACACTTGACTCAGATCTTTCCTTCACACCTCACATTCAGTCCTTGGCTAAAGCCTGCCGCTTCCACCTTAAAAACATTGCTAAAATTAGACATTTCCTTACACAAGATACAACCAAGATTTTAATCCACACTCTCATCCTTTCCCGCCTCGACTACTGCAATTCCGTCCTCTCTGGTCTACCTAGCTGCCGCATAGCTCCTTTACAATCCATTATGAATGCCTCTGCCAGGCTCATCTTCCTTACTCATCGCTCTTCATCTGCTGCACCTCTCTGCCAATCCCTTCACTGGCTTCCTCTTGCCTCTAGGATTAAACATAAAATCCTCACCCTGACATATAAAGCTCTCAACTGCACTGCTCCCCCCTACATCTCAGAACATGTCTCTAGATACTCTCCCTCCCGTCCCCTTCGATCAGCTCAGGATCTCCTCCTCTCTTGTTACTTCCTCACATTCACGTTTACAGGACTTCTCCAGACTGGCCCCCATCTTGTGGAATTCCCTGCCTCGCTGCATAAGACTCTCCCCTAGTTTTAACAGCTTCAAGCACTCCCTAAAAACTCTACTATTCAGGGATGCATACAACCAACACTAACCTTTCCTAATGCCATTGCTTTCCCCTTGAACCCCTTAGATTGTAAGCCTACGGGTCCAGCTGTTTACAGATCGCTTCATAAGAGCCGACTACAACAGTGAAACTCTCGGCAGGGCCCTCTACCCACTTGACCCCTACAAAAGCTATCCTGTACACCGACTATGTTTACAGCGCTGCGGAATCTGTTGGCGCTCTACAAATACCTGATAATAATAATAATAATACTGGCAGACTTTCTTCCAGTACTTAAGATGGCGGGGAAAATTGTGGGGTGGGGTAGGGAAGAGAGCTGTTTGGGAGGGATCAGGGATGGGATGTGTCAGGTGGGAGGCTGATCTCTACACTAAAGCTAAAATTAACCCTGCAAGCTCCCTACAAAGCAGCGACATTTAGCGGCCTTCTAATTGCCAAAAAGCAACGCCAAAGCCATATATGTCTGCTATTTCTGAACAAAGGGGATCTTAGAGAAGCATTTACAACCATGTGTGCCATAATTGCACAAGCTGTTTGTGAAAAAAATTTGTAAAAAAAAGTAAACAATTTTTTTTTATTTGATCGCTCTTGGCGGTGAAATGGTGGCATGAAATATACCAAAATAGACCTAGATCAATATTTTGGGTTGTCTATTTCATTACACTAAAGCTAAAATTAACCCTACAAGCTCCCTAATTAACCCCCTTCACTGATGGGCATAATGCACTTGTTGTGCGCAGCGGCATTTAGCGGCCTTCTAATTACCAAAAAGCAACGCCAAAGCCATATAAGTCTGCTATATCTGAACAAAGGGGATACCAGAGAAGCATTTACAACAATTTGTTCCATAATTGCACAAGCTGTTTGTAAATAATTTCAGTAAGAAACCTAAAATTGTGAAAAATGTAAAAAATATTTTTATTTGATCGCATTTGGTGGTGAATTGGGGGAATGAAATATACCAAAATGGGCCTAGATCAATACTTGGGGTTGTCTACTACACAGAAAAAGAAACAAGTGTGGAAGGGAGCGCTAAGAAGCTAAAAAAGGCTAAAAATCTAGATATAAAATTGAATAGTCTTGAAAAAGGCCTTGGACAAGGCCGAAACGCGTTGACATACTGGCGACCTATATTTTAATATCAGTTAAGTGTACAAACTTTATTGCACCATTGTATTTTTCTTTTACTTTCAGGTTCATATTTTTTCATCATTATTTTTCATTATTTTTTATCATTTTTGTCTTTTTTGAGCTTGTAAAATCATCTTTTTTATATGTTTTTAACCTGCATTCCTAAACCCACTTGGAGCACCACCACTGACTATCACTCATTTTTTTCACGTATACATTGGAATTTCATTTGCTACTTTTGTCACCATTTTTGTGTTTTGTGTACATTTTTTCCACCATTTTTCTTGAATCACAGTTTTGGATTACAGGACTTATGGTTTGGATCGCATAATTTTCAGGACACTCCCTACACCCACGATGTAGAGTTAGGGATGGACTCATAAGGATTTAATGATCATTTAACATCCTTTAGCACTACCTCTGTTAGACTAAATTTTGATTGAATGTTGTATTAATATTGGTTTTGTTATTTAGGACACACTACTATTCCTCAATTACTGTTTTTTCACTTAATTAGGGTTTATTTGGTTTATACAATTAGGATTGACTAAACCACTAGATACAGATTGTATCTGCCTACTATTAGATATATACTATCAGATATAGATTATATCCGCCACCAATTGTCACCACTGAAACACTCAGTGTCACCTTGTGCGTATACATTCGTTTTTAACATGGATCCATGTAGGTTTTAATGACTTTTTATGACATTGTTATATTTTATCTCTTTATAATTAAAATTTTATATCTAGATTTTTAGCCTTATTTAGCTTCTTAGTGCTCCCTTCCACACTTGTTTCTTTGGATTTCCTGAAGTCTTCTAGGGGACTTCCTGGTAGCGAGCCTAAGGCTAAGCCTCTAGCGCTAGGTTCACAACAACACATACCTCAGACCCATTTTTACCTAGGTTGTCTACTACACTACAGCTAAAATTAAACCTACAAACTTCCTACAAGCTCCCTAATTAACCCCTTCACTGCAGGACATTATACACGTGTGGTGCGCAGCAGCATTTAGCGGCCTTCTAATTACCAAAAAGCAACCCCAAAGCCATATAAGTCTGCTATTTCTGAGCAAAGGGGATCCCAGAGAAGCATTTACAACCATTTGTGCCATAATTGCACAAGTTGTTTGTAAATAATTTCAGTGAAAAACCTAAAGTTTGTGACAAAATTTGTGAAAAAGTGAACAATTTTTTTTATTTGATCGCATTTGGCGGTGAAATGGTGGCATGAAATATACCAAAATGGGCCTAGATCAATACTTTGGGTTGTCTTCTAAAAAAAAATATATACATGTCAAGGGATATTCAGGGATTCCAGACAGATATCAGTGTCCCAATTTAACTAGTGCTAATTTTGAAAAAAAAAGTGGTTTGGAAATAACAAAGTGCTACTTGTATTTATTATTGCCCTTTAACTTGCAAAAAAAGCAAAAAACATGTAAACATTGGGTATTTCTAAACTATTTAGCATGGGTGTTTTTTGGTGGTCGTAGCTGTGTAACAGATTTTGGGGGTCAAAGTTAGAAAAAGTGTGTTTTTTTCCATTTTTTTTAATAGTAAATTATAAGATATGATGAAAATAATGGTATCTTTAGAAAGTCTATTTAATGGCAAGGAAAATGGTATAAATATGTGTGAGTACAGTAAAGGAGTAAGAGGAAATTTACAGCTAAACACGAACACTGCAGAAATGTAAAAATAGCCCTTGTCCTTAAGGGTAAGAAAATTGAAAAATGGTCTTGTCATTAAGGGGTTAAAGGAATACTAAACCCAAATTTTTTCTTTGATGATTTAGTAAGATCATGCAATTGTAAGTAACTTTCTAATTTACTCCTATTATCAAGTTTCTTTGTTCTCTTGCTATCTTTATTTGAAAAAGCAGGAATCTAAACCAATCAGCAAGCGCTATCCAGGGTTCTGAACCAACAATGGGCTGGCCCCTAAGCTTAGATTCCTGATTTTTTTCAAATAAAGATAGCAAGAGAACAGCAGTGGGGGTATCTGAGGCCCAGGCTGAAGACATGGTAATTAACTAGGTTTAGTCCCCTTAGGCTGGGCGCTGAATAGTCATTCAGACCTCTATAAAAAGCTGGGTGAACACATCTGGGGAGCCAAAGCCAAGAGGCATATGTGTGTAACTAGTTATTAGGCTCAAAAGCAGCAAAGCATTACTATCTAGTTATGCTCTTCAACAAAGTATACAAAGACAATGAAATTCATTTGATAATAGAAATAAATTGAAATGTCTCTAAAAATGTAATGCTCTCTCTAAACCATAAAAGTTTAATTTTAACTTTCATGTCCCTTTAACCGCTTCTCCTGAGTGCATACAATGACCCGTGGTTGTCATGAAGGGAGGTGGCTGTACTGAAGCGGTTTTGGTGACCACCCTGCATGTATGGATGGGTATCAGGTGGTATCATTGGTGGCACTTCCAAGGCATCTCTGGGTGTTGCCACAAATGTGTGTTAATTTCTGTGAAAATTTGAACAATAACATTTCAAACCCTAGAAAGTTTTGGAAAGTCATAAATAACTTACACACTCCCCCAATCCACTCCCAACCCTCCACTGTCAAAGTGGACAACCAAACCCTGTAACTTGCCTTAGAAGTAGCAAATGTCTTTAACAATTATTTTGTCAGATGCTCCACCACCCTGATTGACAAACTAATAAATGACACACATCCTGAAACTAAAAATGTGCATCAGGCCCCACTAAATCTGCAAAGACCCAATATAGAGAAGTTCAATTTTAGACCTGTACCCATCAATGTCGTTAAGAAACACCTTAATAATCTAAAAATGAAAAAACAGTCTGGACCTGATCAAATCCCAGCAATGCTATTGAAGCTCAGTGTGCCGGCAGTTGCTAAACCTGTCACAACCCTAATTAACAAATCCTTGGTGTCTGGATACATACCCAAACTTTGGAAGACTGCAAGAGTAGTGCCTATCCATAAAAGTGGTGAGTTAACCTTGGTTTCTAACAATCGCCCAATATCATTGCTCCCAGTATTGTCAAAAATCTTAGAAAAATGCGTCCATACATAACTATGTGAGTATTACCAACAATCTAACTATCTGACCCCCGTTCAGTCAGGTTTTGCGCACGAATCACTCCACTACAACTGCCCTCCTAAAAGTTTGCAACGACATCCAAACTGGCATGGAACAAGGAGACCTAACTGGAGCTATTTTCCTTGATTTTGCAAAGGCCTTTGACACAGTAGACCACGACATACTACTGCTCAAACTAAAAAACTCAGGTATTGGTGATTGTCCGCTCACCTGGTTTCGATCATATGTATCGTATCTATCACAGTAAGTCTCCATTACTGACAGCGACTCCCTCCCTCTCCCAGTCACGTGTGGTGTTCCCCAAGGTTCCATTCTCTGACCTTTATTATTCACATTATTTATAAATGATCTGCCAAATGTCTGCAAATCCTCAACTGTACACATGTACGCAGACAACACGGTAATCTATGCAAACAAATCCGATCTGCCGCAGCTTGAGGCAGTGCTCCAAGACCAGTTCACACAGGTAGAAAAGTGGATCTCGAAAAACAAACTCTTCCTAAACACTGACAAAACTGTCACAATGATCTTTGGAACGGGACCTAAATTACACAAACTACAAAATTCCCATCTATGCATCAAAACAAAATCAAATGCAGACTGACCGCAGTCTACTCTTTCAAATACTTGGGTATGTTGTTAGACCCCAATCTATCTTTTGGCCTCCACGTAGAAAAACTTGCATCTAAACTCTATCCAAAACTAGGTGCCCTGTACAGAAACAAATCCTGCCTCAGCCCTACAGTAAAGGAAAAGATTGTACAGCAAATGCTGATGCCTATTATGGATTATGGGGACGTAGTATACGCACCTGCACTGCAAACTCACCTTAATAAACTTAATACATTGTATAACTTGTTCTGCCGCTTTGTGCTACAATGTAACTACAAGACCCACCATTGTGACATACTAAAAGAACTATACTGGCTGTCGCTAGAATCCAGACGCACTCTCCATCTTTCCTGCCTTGTGTTTAAGAGCCTTTCTGGGAAGCTCCCACCCTACCTGAGCAGAATGCTCTGCCCTGCTATTCCCACCTCCTATAACCTCCGATCCAATAACAGCACACTATTTAGCTTGTCTCAATACAAAAAGAAAGCAGCTCGATCCTCCTCTTCCAACAGAGCACCACAACTATGGAACGACTTCCCGCACATTTTAAAACCTTCCACAAGCCTAAAATCCTTTAAGGAATTCCTCTTTGCATATCTAAAAACAGAATGCACCTGTCATGGTTGATTATATATATCCTACCAGTTCTATGTTAAATTTTGCATATATTATGTATTAATATTATTTTTGTATTATTGTACCCTATTGTATCAATGCAATGTTTTGTGGACCTAGGACATACTTAAAAATGAGAGAAATCTCAATGTATCCTTCCTGGTAAAATATTTTATAAATAAATAATAAATAATGTCATAAAGGGATAGTGCATGTGTAGCTGCAAGGGAGCTGGAAGGGAGAAGTTATTCAAGCCCATAGATTTTTTTTATTACATTTCCTCATTGGGTCCCTATTTTTATCACAAGCCTATATGGGCCCCTCTTTCAAATCTGGGTACCCTTGATAACAATTTAGTAAGGTGTCACCGTTGCAGAGGTCACCTGACTAATTTAAATGTTGTATACTAAAATTGTAATAAAACTATACATTTTTGTAACTTTTGTTTCTTGCAGCCCTCTCACGTGCAATGAAATATAAATGTATAATAGTGGTAAAAAAAAAAAAAAGATTGAAATCAGCTTAGCACAGTGCTGTGAAAAAGCTAAACATTGAAGCGGTTAGGGTCTTGTTCTTCAGGGGCGTGGCTTGGGTGTTTCTAGGGGCGTGGCTTGGGTGTTTCTAGGCTGTATTTGAACGGACACATTTTTCTTTTAGAGAAAATGGGACACGGTGAAAAAGAGATGGAAGGAGAAGTATTGGATTAATTGAAGCTCTTATATTGTCAGTAATGTGACTGCATGTGACATTTTTTTTCTGCTTTTATTTACTTATTTAGATGCACTAGCTTCATGGAGCACTGTATTTAAATTTTATTTATTGTAATGTTGCATAGTAAAAGAAATGCACACACATTTTGTTAAAGGTAAAGAAATGATTGGTTTCATATAAATTATCTACAGATCTAGAACTTGTGTAGTGTCAGTTTTTACATAGAAATATAATAAACTTTGAAAACAAGAGACACAACTATGTGGATCTCACGTTATGTTACAAAGAATGCCTTACATTACAGAACATATATTATGTATATTGAGTGCAGACTGACTTGTAGCTCATCATCAAAAAAATAATTCAAGTAATGGCTTTTATCTCCCCATATAAATATCATATCAGTCCATCTGACTTAACAAATATAATCTAATGTAGCAACTGTCACAAGAAAACCATTCTGTGTATTAAATTATAATTAAAAAAAGCTGTGCTGTACAATTTATAGTGTAGACTGAAATATATTAAAAGTCAAAGGCCTTTAAATCCCAAGTGTTCTATCATACATCTGGGTCTTGTTTTAAAGATAACTTTTTTCTTTATCTATGCAAAAACAAAGGTCTAAGTTGTCATAAACATATCCTGCAGCAGTAACATATCATTAAAGGGATACTAAACCAGCTAGGGGTCAGATAGAGCATGCAATTTTAAACAACTTTCTAATTGACTCCTATTATTAATTTTCTTTGTTCTCTTGCTATCGTTATTTAAAAAGCAGGAATGTAAAGCTTAAGAGCCAACCCATTTTTGGTTCAGAACCTGGGTTATGCTTGCTTATTGGTGGCTAAATGTAGCCACCAATAAGCAAGTCTTATACAGGGTGCTCCTAAGCTTACGTTCCAGCTTTTTTAAATAAAGATACCAAGAGAGCGAAGAAAAATTGATAATGAAAGTTAATTAGAAAGTTGCCTAAAATCGCTGCTCTATCTGAATCATGAAAGTTTAATTTTGACTAGACTATCTCTTTAAATTGTTTGAGGATATATTATTTTTTTTATTAATTCTGAGTTGTTTTTTCATTAATTTGTAATATTTTTGTACAGTTCATTGTTGCACATATAGAAACACTTGAAGCTGTATCAGGGGTAGGAAGTGGAATGTTGCTAGTGGAAATTTAACATGGACGTTTGTTAGGCTTTAGAAATAACATATTTTAACAGCAAATGAGCATAACGTGACCCAAATAAGAAATCTATTAGCTGAAAAATTACAGTATATTAAGAGTTCTTATTCTGAGAATGAGGCAATATAAAGAGCTATTTTAAATAAATATTCCTAAGCTGAATGTTGACACCTCCATAAGCAAAAAAATGTATTAGTTACGAGATGAACATCCTTAAAGGGATAGTAAAGTCCAAATTAAACTTTCAAAATTCAGAAAGGGGATGTAATTTTAAACAACTTTCTAATTTGCTTTGTTCTCTTGCTATTCTTAGTTTAAATTTAAACCTAGGTAGGCTCATATGCTAATTTCTAAGCCCTTGAAGGCTGCTTCTTCTCTGAATGCATTTCACATTTTTTCACAGCTAGATGGCATTAGTTCATGTGTGCCATATAGATAACATTGTGCTCACGCATGTGAAGTTATTTAAGAGTCAGCAATAATTGCCTGAAATACAAGTCTGTCAAAAGATCTGAGATAAAGAGGCAGTCAGCAGAAGCTTAGATACAAGGTAATTAAAGAGGCAAAAAATATATTTCTTTTTGTTATTTGCTTCTATCCATTAGATCATATTGTGATAGGTTTAGGAGTTTGCAACAATGTTGGGGGGGAAAAAGTATACATACACGTGCAACACAGACAGGTAGACACATGTACAGTGACAGACAGACAGACAGGTAGACACATGTAGAATGACAGACAGACAGGTAGACACATGTAGAATGACAGACAGACCGGTAGACACATGTAGAGTGACAGACAGACCGGTAGACACATGTAGAGTGACAGATAGACAGATATACCTATGTAGAGTGAGAAACTTATAGACAGATATAGGCTGTTCCTGAGCCTACCTGGGTATTCTTTTCAAGAAAGCAAGCAACTTAGATAATAGAAAGACAGACACATAGACAGACATACACCTATAGAGTGAGAGAAAGACCCAGAGACAGATATACACATGTAGAGTGACAGACACATAGACAGATATACACTAGAGCTGCAACAACTAATCGATTATGAAAATAGTTGTCAACGAATCGATTAATCGATTAGTTGGTTTGCAATTAGTTGGTCTGTGCACAACACCAGCTGCTTCACTCCAATGAACTCCTGCATATAGGATTGTGTTTTATGGTTATGTCCTTAGCCTAAAGGACGTCTACAGACGTCTACTTTTCACTTTTTCAGGACAGTATAAGTTTACAACTACCCCTCGCTTATGTGCAACCCAGATATAATAGTCATCATTTGGATTGTTTATATTAAATCTGGTGATTTTGAACTATGCTTTTCATGATATAGTGCCAAGCTTGTTGTTTACACCTTGCCCCTAGATTGATGCGAGTTATTTAAATTGATGTGCACTATTATCTGTTTGCACAATTATTAGCGTATTGCTTGCTATTGCTGATTATATGTATTGTATAAATAAATGTGAAAGGCTTTGTGCTGTTATTGATATACAGTCCTTAGCGCTTTTGATTTTGTTTTTTATTGTTTTTTTATATTTTTAATAAATTGTGATAATATGTACCAGATTCAACCTTTATAAGTATATATCCGTTATTTTTAGAGCGGACTAGATATTTCCCCTAACCTAATAGCTGGTAATTTATATAGGCGTATGGAGAGAAATATACATTAAAGTTGAATTTGAGTCCCCAACTTAATTAAATAATGTATCATGCAGGGAAGCGAAGTGTATCAACCCTGTGTAAAGAGAATCAATCTCAAAGCTAATTAAATGGGCAGGGGGGTGCTCTATATCCTAGCATAAACATAGACATAGAAACACACAATCGCCACAAATACAAGTAATGTGTAAGTGAGTTGGCTGTGAGCGAGCCAAGTAAAATAAAATATAACTTTTAATATTACATATAAGATAAAATAAAGTTGGTGAAGAACATTCACACATGTACAGTGCAGGGTTAAAAACACTTAAAAATTGTGAACTGAATGCTGAGATGCCCATGTAATAACCATTAATGTGGGTTTGAGTGAGAGAATCTGGCAGGGAGGCACCATAAAATGCTCACGGATTGCACAGAAAACTAAGCTATAAAAGAGGATTGACCTCACACAACAATATATCTATCTAGTGCAATGCTGGAGCAGTGCCTAAGCCTGTCAGAGTCCTAAACAAAGGTGTATCAGGTAGTGTAGTAGTTAATAGAACTCGAATATCAAATGTAAGATATAGGACTAATAATAAGAAGAGCCCAAAACAAATACCGGACTATTATACACTTTGATTACGTATAAGTTGCATTCTCTATAAGGTACCAATTACCACGTAACCCACATAAGGCAAATAGTTTAAGCATTCACAGAGAGCGCCTGATGCGCATTTCGCCACGCTCGTGGCTTTGTCAAAGGCTAACCCGACTCGCGCCGAACTCACTTCTAAAATAGTGCTGTTAGCCAATAGGGGGTGAGTAATCGTACACACCCCTATGATAATAGCCAATCATTAGTGACCCATCCGATTGGGTAGTCTACTGTCACATGACTTCTTGAGCAATGACGTACACTTGGAGGCGTATAATGTTAACACTTATGTAAACACTTATTATAAGACAGGACTTGTGTATCGGTTGATCTAGGCTCAAATCAGCTATATTGTATATCAGCTGCTTAACATGGGACATAACCTCCTCAAAAATAAACATCTTGTGTATAACGAAGGGTCTAAATAAGTTTGTGATAGTTGTCACTTTCGTCAATGTAATATATAGTTAGTGAATACTATATAGTGACCATAGTCATTATGTTGCATATTAATTGTAATGTTGGTTAAGCCACAAGATAAAAAGTATCAGATAATGATAAATAGATATCGGTTTCGCATAAGAGATGAGATCATCAGAGCTCCGGTACTATCTATATATATTCTGTCCGATTGTGTTTCGTTAAAGGAAAGTCACGTAGGAGCTGACCTGTTGTAAACCTTATTTAAATTGTTGAGCAGACCGACAATACACTCAAAACATGATGATGATATTTTAATATTTATGTGTTATAATTTTTGATAACAGTAGGATATTATTATAATATCATTAGGTTTTAGGTTCTCAATACATTATAATAGCAATTTAGTATTTAACTGTGTTGATAACAGATGATAATGTTATCAAAGTATCATTACTTTTTCATAATTATACACGGATTAATATAGGGATATCAATAAATGACCATGTTTTAATCCCATAAATGTATAGTCTTACTGACATCTTATGTTGGATTAACAAAAACTTGATTAATATCGAGAAGAGAAATTAATTAGCAAGAAGGAGAGGTATAAAAATAGGCTTTGTTCTTTTGCCATCTTTGATAGATGTTATATGCATAACATATATAGCTATATATCTTTATTATGTCTATAGAGCTGTGGTACCACATTTGTTTGTACGGAATTGAACTAAAATAATTCTATGTGTAAATTATTGATTCCATAATCAAAGGAAATGTAATGATTTCCTGAGTATATATAGAGGATTTGTAGTGTAGCTCAGTTTTATTATTCCGTGTGTTACACCTATTTAGTTAGATGTTAGGTGGGGGGCATTGATACATGTTTACTAAAAATATGTTAGATTACCAATTTACTGTTTAGTCCCTCACCCATCCTGAGTCTCCTGTTTGAGTCAGACTTTACCAGATATCTGTGGTAAGTGTTTATGGATATACTGGTCTTATAAAAAGGAATTATATCCATCTTGTTCATTAAGACCTACTGGTGCCAAAGTATTTAACCAGAATATCCAACGGCATTCTGCCTGGAGCAGCATGCTCTCCACATTTCCTGCTCTAATTCCCGGTTTAATCACTTGAAGTACTGAGACCTTTAAGTCTGGTTTGGTGCCATGATTCTTGGCATAATGCTTAGCTACTGGGGTGAGAATTTTGCCTTTCTCTTGATCTTTAATACAGTTCTTAATGCTATTCACATGTTCCCCCAGTCGTGTGCGTAACTCTCGGGTCGTTATACCAATATATCTCTTTCCACATTTACACAGTAAGCAATAAACCACATTTTTAGTTTTACAGTTGGCAAATCCAAGCATCCGCTTTGTACCTCCAGTACGACTGATGAACTCTCTTTCATTAGATATGTATTTGCAAAAACTGCATGTGCCACAGGTGTATGTTCCACAAACATATTTGCTGCATTTTCTCTTAGTAAAATGACTTTTGACCAACATGTTGCCAATCGTTGGCGCTCTCCTCCAGCTGGTTTTTATTTTGTCACCTATAAAGGCTGATAAATCTCTGTCAGATTTTAGAATACCACTATGTTTATTTAGAATATCAGTAATTCTATTATGGTTATTATTGTAAGTAGTTACAAATCTGACCTCCCTGTCAACTGTTTTGTTTTTCTTTTTAGGGATTAACAATGACTCCCTTGGTGTTCTTTTTGCTCTTTGGTACGCTTTTCGGATTATTTTGCGAGTATACCCTCTGTTTTTTAATCTTATTTTCAATTCTTTTGCTCGTTCATTAAAAATTTGAAAATCACTGCAGTTTCTTCTTATTCTTAAAAACTCCCCTGTTGGGATTGCATTCTTAGTACTCCTGGTGTGGCAGCTATCATATTGTAGAATTGAATTAGTAGCCGTGTCCTTTCTAAAAAGGTCTGTTTTAAGACAATTATTCTCATCTTTATAAATATGGAGGTCCAGAAATTCCACTTTACTCTCGCTTATACAGTAAGTCAACTTTAGATTCATATCATTTTGATTCAGAATAGATATGAATTCTTTAACTATTTCTGCACTACCTGTCCATATTATGAAGAGATCGTCTATATACCGACACCACAGATTTATATAGTCAGTATATTTGGACATGCTTTCATTGAAAACAAATTCTCTTTCCCACCACCCTAAGTAGATATTCGCATATGTAGGTGCGCAAGATGACCCCATTGCGGTGCCCTGAATTTGCAAGTAGAAGTTGTCATTAAAAACAAAATAGTTGTGTGTAAGTACAAACTGCAACAATTTAATTATAAATCTATTTCTTTCAAGTTTGTCATTAGATTGCATGCTTAAGAAGAATTCTACTGCTTTCAATCCAAACTCATGTTTGATAGAGGTATACAATGATTCAACATCACACGTGATTAGGAGGGAATCTTCATCTATTGTTAGGTCGTTTATTTTACTCAAAATATCCATTGTATCACGGGTATAGGATGGTAATGCCCATACTATCTCTCTTAAGTATAAGTCAAGGAATTTGCTCCCCTGTTTACACAGACTATTTATACTGGAGACAATTGGTCTACCTGGTGGTTTTTCTTTATTTTTGTGGATTTTGGGTAGAAAGTATATAGTCGCTATTCTTGGATTCTTAACTTGTAGAAAAGACCATTCTTTTTGACTAATTAAATTGTCTTTTTTGGCATTGTTAATCAAATCAGAGTAATTAGTTAAGAACTGGGAGGTGGGGTTGGAGAACAGGTGTTTGTAGCATTTGCGATCATTTAATTGTTTATTAGCTTCATAAACATATTCATCTTTTCCCCAAATGACAATATTACCCCCTTTGTCTGAGGGTTTGATGATTACATCATCCCACGAATTGATCATTTTAAGTGCTTCCTCTTCTTTTTTACTGATATTCCTGATTATGGTATCAGGTAATTTCAGGAAGTCATGTATGACCATTTTTAAGAAAACCTCAATTTGGGGTACTTTTGATGTTGGTGGCATATATTTAGATTTTAATTTAATTTGTTTATCTAGAAATTCTTCCACTTCTACCTCCTCATTTTCTTCATTTTCGGTTAATAAATCAATTAGTGTGTCTAATGTTTGGAGATCACTTGTGTCATTATCATCATTGGTACTGTATATTTTCTTTAGTAGAAGTTTTCTACAGTAAAGGTGTAGATCTTTTATTAATTCAAATTTGTTCAAACGGGGGGGAGGGGGAGAAGGACAGACCTCTAGATAGGACTTGTTGTTGAGTCTCAGTAATAATTCTGTTGGTTAGATTAATAACCTGCAGTTTATCATTTTTATTGTTATCACCATTCACCATCTTGATCGCTTCCCCCAGTCCTCCCTCCTCCTGTACCCATTGTCGGTCCTGTAACCCCATCTCGTTCGGTCTCGCAAGGTTCTGTTTTCCTTTCCCCCTTCTTGTGGGTCTCGTTTTTCTTTGTCGAGATGTGTTATGTCTCTCCCTAAAAAACTACTAGTGCTGGGTCTGTTAACATTGCTTTCTGAGTCACCGTCTTCTACTGCCGAAGACTCACAGTCCGATTGATGTGTGTTTTTAGGTGGGGGTAAGCTATTTGGTGGCCTTCGTCTAGACTGTTTGTCGTCCCATGTGAATATCTTTCCTTTTTCAAAATCTTTAATGTCTCTTTTCATTTTGGAACATTTGGTCTGTATAATGTCTTTTTCTTTTTTATCTAGTTCTTCTCTCATCTCTTTATAAGCTTGTTTAAATTTTTCTAGTGATTCAAATTTTTGTAACTTCACATTATAATCACTAATTTCTTTATCCAACTCTGACATGACCTCTGTCTCATAATCTGATAAAATCGCCACCAATATTTCTGAGCAGTTTATCAGTGCTTGTTCCCATCTGTCTTTATAGGTGTCAATATGAAAAGAAAAAGTAGGAAACAGACGTACTCTCAGTCCTCTAGGGATAATGTGTTTTGCTAGGTATTTATCATACGCGCTCTTATTCCAAAAAGAGCGCGTATGTTTCCTGATTAGATAATTTAGAGATTTCAGGCCATCTTCCCAGTTATCTATTTCGGTTTCTAGAGTGTTTTCAGTGTCGCATGCTAGTGCAAATGTCTTATCTATGTCCCTTAGTCTTTGGTCCTGTCTGTTTTTAAAGTCTTGTGACAGGTTATGTGTCATTTTTGTGTTTCTTTCTTTATACCTTGTGATTGGCTATACCAAAAGTTCTGTACATAGACAGAAGAAGAGTAATTATTCTCAGATTGTTGTCCTAAACAGCTGATAGACGTTAATAGTTATATAGGCGTATGGAGAGAAATATACATTAAAGTTGAATTTGAGTCCCCAACTTAATTAAATAATGTATCATGCAGGGAAGCGAAGTGTATCAACCCTGTGTAAAGAGAATCAATCTCAAAGCTAATTAAATGGGCAGGGGGGTGCTCTATATCCTAGCATAAACATAGACAAATGTGAAGAAAAAATGGATATATCAGAGCACACAATCGCCACAAATACAAGTAATGTGTAAGTGAGTTGGCTGTGAGCGAGCCAAGTAAAATAAAATATAACTTTTAATATTACATATAAGATAAAATAAAGTTGGTGAAGAACATTCACACATGTACAGTGCAGGGTTAAAAACACTTACAAATTGTGAACTGAATGCTGAGATGCCCAGGTAATAACCATTAATGTGGGTTTGAGTGAGAGAATCTGGCAGGGAGGCACCACAAAATGCTCACGGATTGCACAGAAAACTAAGCTATAAAAGAGGATTGACCTCACACAACAATATATCTATCTAGTACAATGCTGGAGCAGTGCCTAAGCCTGTCAGAGTCCTAAACAAAGGTGTATCAGGTAGTGTAGTAGTTAATAGAACTCGAATATCAAATGTAAGATATAGGACTAATAATAAGAAGAGCCCAAAACAAATACCGGACTATTATACACTTTGATTACGTATAAGTTGCATTCTCTATAAGGTACCAATTACCACGTAACCCACATAAGGCAAATAGTTTAAGCATTCACAGAGAGTGCCTGATACGCATTTCGCCACGCTCGTGGCTTTGTCAAAGGCTAACCCGACTCGCGCCAAACTCACTTCTAAAATAGTGCTGTTAGCCAATAGGGGGTGAGTAATCGTACACACCCCTATGATAATAGCCAATCATTAGTGACCCATCCGATTGGGTAGTCTACTGTCACATGACTTCTTGAGCAATGACGTACACTTGGAGGCGTATAATGTTAACGCTTATGTAAACACTTATTATAAGACAGGACTTGTGTATCGGTTGATCTAGGCTCAAATCAGCTATATTGTATATCAGCTGCTTAACATGGGACATAACCTCCTCAAAAATAAACATCTTGTGTATAACGAAGGGTCTAAATAAGTTTGTGATAGTTGTCACTTTCGTCAATGTAATATATAGTTAGTGAATACTATATAGTGACCATAGTCATTATGTTGCATATTAATTGTAATGTTGGTTAAGCCACAAGATAAAAAGTATCAGATAATGATAAATAGATATCGGTTTCGCATAAGAGATGAGATCATCAGAGCTCCGGTACTATCTATATATATTCTGTCCGATTGTGTTTCGTTAAAGGAAAGTCACGTAGGAGCTGACCTGTTGTAAACCTTATTTAAATTGTTGAGCAGACCGACAATACACTCAAAACATGATGATGATATTTTAATATTTATGTGTTATAATTTTTGATAACAGTAGGATATTATTATAATATCATTAGGTTTTAGGTTCTCAATACATTATAATAGCAATTTAGTATTTAACTGTGTTGATAACAGATGATAATGTTATCAAAGTATCATTACTTTTTCATAATTATACACGGATTAATATAGGGATATCAATAAATGACCATGTTTTAATCCCATAAATGTATAGTCTTACTGACATCTTATGTTGGATTAACAAAAACTTGATTAATATCGAGAAGAGAAATTAATTAGCAAGAAGGAGAGGTATAAAAATAGGCTTTGTTCTTTTGCCATCTTTGATAGATGTTATATGCATAACATATATAGCTATATATCTTTATTATGTCTATAGAGCTGTGGTACCACATTTGTTTGTACGGAATTGAACTAAAATAATTCTATGTGTAAATTATTGATTCCATAATCAAAGGAAATGTAATGATTTCCTGAGTATATATAGAGGATTTGTAGTGTAGCTCAGTTTTATTATTCCGTGTGTTACACCTATTTAGTTAGATGTTAGGTGGGGGGCATTGATACATGTTTACTAAAAATATGTTAGATTACCAATTTACTGTTTAGTCCCTCACCCATCCTGAGTCTCCTGTTTGAGTCAGACTTTACCAGATATCTGTGGTAAGTGTTTATGGATATACTGGTCTTATAAAAAGGAATTATATCCATCTTGTTCATTAAGACCTACTGGTGCCAAAGTATTTAACCAGAATATCCAACGGCATTCTGCCTGGAGCAGCATGCTCTCCACATTTCCTGCTCTAATTCCCGGTTTAATCACCTGAAGTACTGAGACCTTTAAGTCTGGTTTGGTGCCATGATTCTTGGCATAATGCTTAGCTACTGGGGTGAGAATTTTGCCTTTCTCTTGATCTTTAATACAGTTCTTAATGCTATTCACATGTTCCCCCAGTCGTGTGCGTAACTCTCGGGTCGTTATACCAATATATCTCTTTCCACATTTACACAGTAAGCAATAAACCACATTTTTAGTTTTACAGTTGGCAAATCCAAGCATCCGCTTTGTACCTCCAGTACGACTGATGAACTCTCTTTCATTAGATATGTATTTGCAAAAACTGCATGTGCCACAGGTGTATGTTCCACAAACCTATTTGCTGCATTTTCTCTTAGTAAAATGACTTTTGACCAACATGTTGCCAATCGTTGGCGCTCTCCTCCAGCTGGTTTTTATTTTGTCACCTATAAAGGCTGATAAATCTCTGTCAGATTTTAGAATACCACTATGTTTATTTAGAATATCAGTAATTCTATTATGGTTATTATTGTAAGTAGTTACAAATCTGACCTCCCTGTCAACTGTTTTGTTTTTCTTTTTAGGGATTAACAATGACTCCCTTGGTGTTCTTTTTGCTCTTTGGTACGCTTTTCGGATTATTTTGCGAGTATACCCTCTGTTTTTTAATCTTATTTTCAATTATTTTGCTCGTTCATTAAAAATTTGAAAATCACTGCAGTTTCTTCTTATTCTTAAAAACTCCCCTGTTGGGATTGCATTCTTAGTACTCCTGGTGTGGCAGCTATCATATTGTAGAATTGAATTAGTAGCCGTGTCCTTTCTAAAAAGGTCTGTTTTAAGACAATTATTCTCATCTTTATAAATATGGAGGTCCAGAAATTCCACTTTACTCTCGCTTATACAGTAAGTCAACTTTAGATTCATATCATTTTGATTTTTAGAAAGGACACGGCTACTAATTCAATTCTACAATATGATAGCTGCCACACCAGGAGTACTAAGAATGCAATCCCAACAGGGGAGTTTTTAAGAATAAGAAGAAACTGCAGTGATTTTCAAATTTTTAATGAACGAGCAAAAGAATTGAAAATAAGATTAAAAAACAGAGGGTATACTCGCAAAATAATCCGAAAAGCGTACCAAAGAGCAAAAAGAACACCAAGGGAGTCATTGTTAATCCCTAAAAAGAAAAACAAAACAGTTGACAGGGAGGTCAGATTTGTAACTACTTACAATAATAACCATAATAGAATTACTGATATTCTAAATAAACATAGTGGTATTCTAAAATCTGACAGAGATTTATCAGCCTTTATAGGTGACAAAATAAAAACCAGCTGGAGGAGAGCGCCAACGATTGGCAACATGTTGGTCAAAAGTCATTTTACTAAGAGAAAATGCAGCAAATATGTTTGTGGAACATACACCTGTGGCACATGCAGTTTTTGCAAATACATATCTAATGAAAGAGAGTTCATCAGTCGTACTGGAGGTACAAAGCGGATGCTTGGATTTGCCAACTGTAAAACTAAAAATGTGGTTTATTGCTTACTGTGTAAATGTGGAAAGAGATATATTGGTATAACGACCCGAGAGTTACGCACACGACTGGGGGAACATGTGAATAGCATTAAGAACTGTATTAAAGATCAAGAGAAAGGCAAAATTCTCACCCCAGTAGCTAAGCATTATGCCAAGAATCATGGCACCAAACCAGACTTAAAGGTCTCAGTACTTCAGGTGATTAAACCGGGAATTAGAGCAGGAAATGTGGAGAGCATGCTACTCCAGGCAGAATGCCGTTGGATATTCTGGTTAAATACTTTGGCACCAGTAGGTCTTAATGAACAAGATGGATATAATTCCTTTTTATAAGACCAGTATATCCATAAACACTTACCACAGATATCTGGTAAAGTCTGACTCAAACAGGAGACTCAGGATGGGTGAGGGACTAAACAGTAAATTGGTAATCTAACATATTTTTAGTAAACATGTATCAATGCCCCCCACCTAACATCTAACTAAATAGGTGTAACACACGGAATAATAAAACTGAGCTACACTACAAATCCTCTATATATACTCAGGAAATCATTACATTTCCTTTGATTATGGAATCAATAATTTACACATAGAATTATTTTAGTTCAATTCCGTACAAACAAATGTGGTACCACAGCTCTATAGACATAATAAAGATATATAGCTATATATGTTATGCATATAACATCTATCAAAGATGGCAAAAGAACAAAGCCTATTTTTATACCTCTCCTTCTTGCTAATTAATTTCTCTTCTCGATATTAATCAAGATTTTGTTAATCCAACATAAGATGTCAGTAAGACTATACATTTATGGGATTAAAACATGGTCATTTATTGATATCCCTATATTAATCCGTGTATAATTATGAAAAAGTAATGATACTTTGATAACATTATCATCTGTTATCAACACAGTTAAATACTAAATTGCTATTATAATGTATTGAGAACCTAAAACCTAATGATATTATAATAATATCCTACTGTTATCAAAAATTATAACACATAAATATTAAAATATCATCATCATGTTTTGAGTGTATTGTCGGTCTGCTCAACAATTTAAATAAGGTTTACAACAGGTCAGCTCCTACGTGACTTTCCTTTAACGAAACACAATCGGACAGAATATATATAGATAGTACCGGAGCTCTGATGATCTCATCTCTTATGCGAAACCGATATCTATTTATCATTATCTGATACTTTCTATCTTGTGGCTTAACCAACATTACAATTAATATGCAACATAATGACTATGGTCACTATATAGTATTCACTAACTATATATTACATTGACGAAAGTGACAACTATCACAAACTTATTTAGACCCTTCGTTATACACAAGATGTTTATTTTTGAGGAGGTTATGTCCCATGTTAAGCAGCTGATATACAATATAGCTGATTTGAGCCTAGATCAACCGATACACAAGTCCTGTCTTATAATAAGTGTTTACATAAGCGTTAACATTATACGCCTCCAAGTGTACGTCATTGCTCAAGAAGTCATGTGACAGTAGACTACCCAATCGGATGGGTCACTAATGATTGGCTATTATCATAGGGGTGTGTACGATTACTCACCCCCTATTGGCTAACAGCACTATTTTAGAAGTGAGTTCGGCGCGAGTCGGGTTAGCCTTTGACAAAGCCACGAGCGTGGCGAAATGCGCATCAGGCGCTCTCTGTGAATGCTTAAACTATTTGCCTTATGTGGGTTACGTGGTAATTGGTACCTTATAGAGAATGCAACTTATACGTAATCAAAGTGTATAATAGTCCGGTATTTGTTTTGGGCTCTTCTTATTATTAGTCCTATATCTTACATTTGATATTCGAGTTCTATTAACTACTACACTACCTGATACACCTTTGTTTAGGACTCTGACAGGCTTAGGCACTGCTCCAGCATTGCACTAGATAGATATATTGTTGTGTGAGGTCAATCCTCTTTTATAGCTTAGTTTTCTGTGCAATCCGTGAGCATTTTGTGGTGCCTCCCTGCCAGATTCTCTCACTCAAACCCACATTAATGGTTATTACCTGGGCATCTCAGCATTCAGTTCACAATTTTTAAGTGTTTTTAACCCTGCACTGTACATGTGTGAATGTTCTTCACCAACTTTATTTTATCTTATATGTAATATTAAAAGTTATATTTTATTTTACTTGGCTCGCTCACAGCCAACTCACTTACACATTACTTGTATTTGTGGCGATTGTGTGCTCTGATATATCCATTTTTTCTTCACATTTGTCTATAGCTGGTAATTTAACATTGCATATAGATATTCAAGATATTTTTATGTTAGAATGAAGTCAAGGGTTACTTTATTGAGAGGCCCCTTGCCAAGGTAGAAAACACTTAGCATTGGTGAAGAGCTAACAAAAATAAATATCCCACTTTGGTGAAATTGGCAAAACCCTACTTATACACCTCAACAGCCTTTTCTCTGCTGCAGGAAATATAGCTTCAAACAGAGAACCAGCCTTAGTCAGAAGCATGTGGACATGTTGAGATGTTTGCATTTCAATGCAAAGTTTCTGAAAGAGTGAATAACAGAATGCTATTAACAGTGATAGTCTAACTCTTTCTAGTTCTACATTTTTTCAAACAGTTTGTGGTTTTGTTTTGTTTAATTATAAAACTGTGCTCTGCTGCTTAAAAATTGAAGAAACAGGTGTGTTAATGTAAAGTTTTAGTCTGAAATTTATATTTGTAACACTCATTATGTGGATTTTATTTAAAACATAGAAAACTATTATTGATTATCTTTTTATCCGATTAGTCGATTAATCGAAAAAATAATCGGCCGATTAATCTATTATGAAAATAATCGTTAGTTGCAGCCCTAATATACACCTATAGGGTGAGAGACAGACAGATATACAAATATAGAGTGACAGACAGACCCATAGACAGATATATACCTATAGGCTGAGAGACACACCCATAGACAGATATACACATGTAGAGTGACAGACACATAGACAGATATACACCTATAGGGTGAGAGACAGACAGATATACAAATATAGAGTGACAGACAGACCCATAGACAGATATACACCTATACGGTGACAGACAGACCCATAGACAGATGTACACCTATACGGAGAGATACAGACCAATAGACAGATATATACAGATAGGCTGAGAGACAGACCCCTAGACAGATATACACCTATACGGTGACAGACAGGCCCATAGACAGATGTACACCTATACAGTGAGAGACAGACCAATAGACAGATATATACCTATAGGCTGAGAGACAGACCCATAGACAGATATACACCTATACAGTTACAGACAGACCCATAGACAGATATACACCTATACGGCGAGAGATAGACTAATAGACAGATATATACCTATAGGCTGAGAGACAGACCCATAGACAGATATACACCTATAGGGTGAGAAACAGACCAATAGAAAGAAATACACCTATACGGTGAGCGACAGACCAATAGACAGATATATACTTATAGGCTGAGAGACAGACCGATAGACAGATATACACCTATAGGCTGAGAGACAGACCCATAGATAGATATATACCTATAGGGTGAGAAACAGACCAATCGACAGATATATACCTATAGGGTGAGAGACAGACCAATAGACAGCGATACACCTATAGGCTGAGAGACAGACCTATAGACAGATATACACCTATAGGCTGAGAGACACACCCATAGACAGATATACACCTATAGGCTGAGTGACAGACCCATAGACAGATATACACCTATACGGTGAGAGACAGACCAATAGAAAGATATACACCTCTACGGTGAGAGACAGACCGATAGACAGATATACACCTATAGGCTGAGAGACAGACCCATAGATAGATTTATACCTATAGGCTTAGAGACAGACCCATAGATAGATATATACCTATAGGATGAGAGACAGACCCATAGACAGATATACACCTATACGGTGAGAGACAGACCAATAGACAGATATATACCTATAGGCTGAGAGACAGACCCATAGACAGATATACACCTATAGGGTGAGAGACAGACCCATAGACAGATATACACCTATAGGCTGAGAGACAGACACATAGACAGATATACACATGTAGAGAGACAGACCAATAGACAGATATACACCTATAGGCTGAGAGACAGACACATAGACAGATATACACATGTAGAGAGACAGACCAGTAGACAGATATACACCTATAGGCTGAGAGACACACCCATAGACAGATAAACACCTATAGGCTGAGAGACACACCCATAGACAGATATACACCTATAGGCTGAGAGACAGACACATAGACAGATATACACATGTAGAGAGACAGACCAATAGACAGATATACACCTATAGGCTGAGAGACAAACCCATAAACAGATAAACCCCTATAGGCTGAGAGACACACCCATAGACAGATATACACCTATAGGCTGAGAGACAGACACAGAGACAGATATACACCTATAGGGTGAGAGACAGACCCATAGACAGATATACACCTATAGGCTGAGAGACACACCCATAGACAGATATACACCTATAGGCTGAGTGACAGACCCATAGACAGATATACACCTATACGGTGAGAGACAGACCAATAGAAAGATATACACCTCTACGGTGAGAGACAGACCAATAGACAGATATATACTTATAGGCTGAGAGACAGACCGATAGACAGATATACACCTATAGGCTGAGAGACAGACCCATAGATAGATTTATACCTATAGGCTTAGAGACAGACCCATAGATAGATATATACCTATAGGCTGAGAGTTAGACCCATAGACAGATATACACCTATACGGTGAGAGACAGACCAATAGACAGATATATACCTATAGGCTGAGAGACAGACCCATAGACAGATATACACCTATAGGGTGAGAGACAGACCCATAGACAGATATACACCTATAGGCTGAGAGACAGACACATAGACAGATATACACATGTAGAGAGACAGACCAATAGACAGATATACACCTATAGGCTGAGAGACAGACACATAGACAGATATACACATGTAGAGAGACAGACCAGTAGACAGATATACACCTATAGGCTGAGAGACACACCCATAGACAGATAAACACCTATAGGCTGAGAGACACACCCATAGACAGATATACACCTATAGGCTGAGAGACAGACACATAGACAGATATACACATGTAGAGAGACAGACCAATAGACAGATATACACCTATAGGCTGAGAGACAAACCCATAGACAGATAAACCCCTATAGGCTGAGAGACACACCCATAGACAGATATACACCTATAGGCTGAGAGACAGACACAGAGACAGATATACACCTATAGGGTGAGAGACAGACCCATAGACAGATATACACCTATAGGCTGAGAGACACACCCATAGACAGATATACACCTATAGGCTGAGTGACAGACCCATAGACAGATATACACCTATACGGTGAGAGACAGACCAATAGAAAGATATACACCTCTACGGTGAGAGACAGACCAATAGACAGATATATACTTATAGGCTGAGAGACAGACCGATAGACAGATATACACCTATAGGCTGAGAGACAGACCCATAGATAGATTTATACCTATAGGCTTAGAGACAGACCCATAGATAGATATATACCTATAGGCTGAGAGTTAGACCCATAGACAGATATACACCTATACGGTGAGAGACAGACCAATAGACAGATATATACCTATAGGCTGAGAGACAGACCCATAGACAGATATACACCTATAGGGTGAGAGACAGACACATAGACAGATATACACATGTAGAGAGACAGACCAATAGACAGATATACACCTATAGGCTGAGAGACAGACACATAGACAGATATACACATGTAGAGAGACAGACCAGTAGACAGATATACACCTATAGGCTGAGAGACACACCCATAGACAGATAAACACCTATAGGCTGAGAGACACACCCATAGACAGATATACACCTATAGGCTGAGAGACAGACACATAGACAGATATACACATGTAGAGAGACAGACCAATAGACCGATATACACCTATAGGCTGAGAGACAAACCCATAGACAGATAAACCCCTATAGGCTGAGAGACACACCCATAGACAGATATACACCTATAGGCTGAGAGACACACACATAGACAGATATACACCTATAGGCTGAGAGACAGACCCATAGACAGATATATACTTATAGGCTGAGAGACAGACACATAGACAGATATACACATGCACATTGACATATAAAGCTCAAAACACGTGCATGGCCCTGAGCCTATCTGAATTTTGATTTCCATATCCCTTAAAGCTGCATTACATTAATGACATAGCACTGTATTGGACTGATTACAAAGCTTGCAATACTTGCTTGTAGCCATTTTGTAAAACACAAAGCCTTATACTTGTTTGTTTTTAAATTTAGGTTGCTATTGTGCTACATTTGAAATCAAATGTCACATCGAATCAAATCTGGGTGGAAAGCTCCAGAAAATTAGCCCTGGACCATGTATTCAACAAACTGGAAGAAAGTCAAAAACCAAACCTCCACCAATCAAAAAGCCAGCTCTCGAGAAACCCCAAGGTCAGTATTCTATAAACTGATGATAACCCTGATTTGATTTGACAAACTAAGTTCATTTAAATGTAAAAAAAAAAAGAATAACTCTTACACTTGCAGGCAGGACATTGTGATTTCACTCTTATGTCTGAATATTAAACTGACAATGCTGTAGGAATTGCATTCCTTATTTTTTGTAAATGTAATATATAAAATTTAGTATGGAAAATGGTGTCAGTTTGAGTAAGCTGAACCCTACAGTTCCTTTTACTTTAAAGGAAAACCTTAAACTCAACATTTAATTTCCCATACAATTATTTTCAGCTAACTGTTTTAAACAACTATAATACAATGTTCCTCTCATCATAGAGAATCTACCAACATAGTGTAATTTTTTACCCAGCTTTGTGCAAAGGAAAGTTTGGGTTTGATGTCCCTTAACAAACAAAAGCACGCTTTCAGGAGGTTATCTGTAGAAAACTATTTTGCAGATAATGCGCTTCACTAGCAGAAGCTATTTGGGTTATGATCACTTGAAAAACATGCTGGCAATATTGCTCGAATTTCATAAATCAATATCAGCAGAAAATATCAGCAAGATTGTGATTGATAGGGGGCAACCAAATGTTTTATTGAGCTTTTCCAGCAAATAAATTTGTAAAATAACATAAAAGGCTTCTAGAATTTCTGAAGCTGTGCCAAATGATTTGTGACAAATGCAGAATGTCATAAAGAATTTAAAGGGACAGTTTACTCAAACATGAACTCATCCATATGAAAGAGCATCTTTTAAAAATGCTATTTATTTAATTTTTGATGGGAAAAAGAAATACAAGCTTTTAAATTTAAACTAATAAGTTGTAATAGTTGACTCTTTATCTGTCTAATAGTTACTTCCTGCTAGTGATAGGCACTTCCTCCCTAGTTTTTTATTGGTTGATAGGCACTTCCTACATGTGTTCAATGGCTGAGAGAGACTTCCTGCCTAGTGCTCATTGATTGATAGACATTTCCTCTACTATATATTTTATAAAATATATAGTTCAAAATTACCTGGACCACACCTTAATGTGATAGCATTTCCAATGTTGTTGTATGTACTACACATTTCCATGTACTGTAAGTAAATAGTTTAACCCTTTATGCACGGATGCCAACATGTGGTTGTCACCCACACTATGTCTTTAGTGCAAATGATGACCATGTGTCATCATTCGGAGGAGGGGGCCCTTTCTGAGTGTGTGTCCCCCCCATGCACTTACTCCCACATACAAGGTGACTGAGCGGCTCGACATCGCCTGTAGAATGCGGCGATGCTGGTGACATCACCACGCATGGGGGTGATGACGTCAGCAGCCCCAGTAACCCGGAAGTGCAGGCTGCAGTAATGGAGCTTAAGGGAGATGGATCGAGGGGTACATATTCAAATCCCTCAATCTCAGATCCTTTAAACCCATGAAACACCCAAGACCCATCATTTGAAAGGCAATTACTCTTTCAAATAGTGTGCGTTCTCGCACATAACGTTTAAGCACTAAAATAACAACATACATATTTTAACATATTTACCCCTATAATAGGCCATCAAAAAGGCCTAAAGACCCCCATGACCTTTTTTTTTATAAACACAATAAGTCCCTCATTAAAGCCCCTATATAGGTTTTAATCACCAGGTGATCAATGTGGTAATAGTAATGACCTGGCATGAATTAATGTGTATTTATTTAAGTGGAGGCTTCTGTAAGCCCTATATGCAGATCAAAGGAATATAACTATACCCAAAGGCCCTTATTTATTAGTATAAGTCCTTCTTCTTTTAATTATATTGTTTAGAAAAAAAAACATATTCTTTTACAACCTTGTTTATTAAACTTTTAATGAAAATATAAAATTTTTTTACACATTTTGATGGAGAGTTCTTACATTTCATGATTTATACATAAAATAATGGTATGTTTTGAATCTGTTTGGTCTGCTGAACCCCCCCCCCCCCCACTATATAATGCATGTTATAAAGTAGGGCTTAAACGTGAGCAGCATCTAAATACTTCAAAACAGCTCAGGACAGGGATGGAAATGGATCAGCAGTTAAGGGGTTAAAGGGACAGTATACACCCATTTTCTTATAACTGCATGTAATAGACACTACTATAAAGAATAATATGCACAGACAGTGATATAAAAATCCAGTATAAAAACTTTGAAAAACTTAATTAGAAGCTTCTAAGTTTAGTGTTGTTGATGATGTTAGGCTGGGACACCCAGTGAAAGGGGCTGGATAAACAAGAAGAGCAGATCCTCTCCCCCTCCCTCTCCTCTGCATATGAAAAATCAGATAACCTAAACAGGAGCCTGCAGGAGTCTATGACATCTGTATACATCTGACACTGTGGAGCTTGGTTAGATCAGCACAATGTTATTAAAAAATAAGCAAAACTATACATTTTTATAAAAAAACACTACCAGATGGGCTTTATAAATGGATCATCTACAAAACATTTATGTAAAGAAAAAAAAACTTCACTTTCTATAATAATAAAATAACTTTATATGGACATTTATGAAAACATACATAAAGTATGAAAAATGCTATATTAACCCCTTAATGACCACAGCACTTTTCCATTTTCTGTCCATTTGGGACCAAGGCTATTTTTACATTTTTGCAGTGTTTGTGTTTAGCTGTAATTTTCCTCTTACTCTTTTACTGTACCCACACATATTATATACCGTTTTTCTCGCCATTAAATGGACTTTCTAAAGATACCATTATTTTCATCATATCTTATCATTTACTATAAAAAAAATATAAAATATGAGGAAAAAATGGAAAAAAACACACTTTTTCTAATTTTGTCCCCCAAAATCTGTTACACATCTACAACCACCAAAAAACACCTATGCTAAATAATTTCTAAATTTTGTCCAGAGTTTAGAAATACCCAATGTTTACACGTTCTTTGCTTTTTTTTTGCAAGTTATAGGGCAATAAATATAAGTAGCGCTTTGCTATTTCCAAACCACTTTTTTTCAAAATGAGCGCTAGTTACATTGGAACCCTGATATCTGTCAGGAATACCTGAATATCCCTTGACATGTATATATTTTTTTTAGAAGACATCCCAAAGTATTGATCTAGGCCCATTTTGGTATATTTCATGCCACCATTTCACCACCAAATGCGATCAAATAAAAAAAATTGTTCACTTTTTCACAAATTTTTTCACAAACTTTAGGATTCTCACTGAAATTATTTACAAACAGCTTGTGCAATTATGGCATAAATGGTTGTAAATTTTTCTCTGGAATCCCCTTTGTTCAGAAATAGCAGACATATATGGCTTTGACGTTGCTTTTTGGTAATTAGAAGGCCGCTAAATGCCACTGCGCACCATGCGTGTATTATGCACAGCAGGGAAGGGGTTAATAAGGGAGCATGTAGGGAGCTTTTTGGGGTAATTTTAGCTTTAGTGTAGTGTAGTAGACAACCCAAAGTATTGATCTACGCCCATTTTGGTATATTTCATGCCACCATTTCACCGCCAAATGCGATCATATAAAGAAAAACGTTAAATTTTTCAAAATTTTAGATTTCTCACTGAAATCATTTACAAACATTTTGTGCAATTATGGCACAAATGGTTGTAAATGCTTCTCTGGGGTCTCCTTTGTTCAAAAATAGCAGACATATATGGATTTGGTGTTGCTTTTTGGTAATTAGAAGGCCGCTAAATGCCACTGCGCACAACACGTGAATTATGCCCAGCAATGAAGGGGTTAATTAGGTAGCTTGTATGGAGTTTGCAGGGTTAATTTTAGCTTTAGTGTAGAGATCAGCTTCCCACCTGACACATCAGACCCCCTGATCCCTCCCAAAGAGCTCTCTTTCCTCCCCCACCCCAAAAATTGTCCCCGCCATCTTAAGTACTGGCAGAAAGTCTGCCAGTACTAAAATAAAAGGTATCCTTTTTTTATATATAGCATATTTACATATGCTGCTGTGTAAGATTCCCCCCCTTAGCCCCCAACCTCCCTGATTCCCCCCAAAACAGCTCTCTAACCCTCCCCCTCTGCCTTATTGGGGGCCATCTTGGGTACTGGCAGCTGTCTGCCAGTACCCAGTTTGCATGTAAAAATGTTTTTATTTTTTTTTATTTTTGGTTTTTCTGCAGTGTAGCTTCCCCCCCCCCCCCAAGACTAATCCCCCACCCCCTCCCAGATCCCTTAGATGACTTTAATCAGGGATTTTATCCCTCCTTTCTCCCCATAATAAAAAAAACCGTTTCTGTAGTGTAAGTGGTTCCCACCCGCTCCCTCCCCGTGCACGCGCGCGCGCGTGCGCGCCCCCAGCGATACCGCCCCCGATCCGCCCCCCTCTCTGACCAAGAAGCCATCGATGGCCGCCCACCCACCTCCCACTTCAGCTCCCACCCACCAACGAATGCGGCCATCGATGTCCGGTGCAGAGAGGGCCACAGAGTGGCTCTCTCTGCACCGGAGGGGTAAAAAATGTTATTGCAGGATGCCTCAATATCGAGGCATCCTGCAATACCCGGAAAACAGCTGGAAGTGATCAGGATCGCTTCCAGCTGCTTTCCACACTGAGGACGTGCAGGGTACGTTCTCAGGCGTTAACTGCCTTTTTTCTGAGGACGTACCCTGCACGTCCTCAGTCGTTAAGGGGTTAAAGGCTTTCTAATCATGTGCATTAACTATCACTTGCAAAAAAGTTGTATTTCTGTCATGTTACTCATTCCTCTAACTGGTGAAGAGACATTTTCATCTTTCATCAAACAGAATAATATCTCAGGAAGTATTTTTCTGCATTATTTGTATACATTGGGCATCTCTTGTCGATCCAGATCAAATCAGCACAACATGTGACAGCTATAAATGTCAGTGTCATATTGAGCATTGAAATGCAAATTTAAAGACTGATAACTAAAAAGGAAGGAAGGTTTAATGTTGTAAGCCACAAAAACAGAGAGAAGTCTGTGCGGGGGTGGATATAGAAGCATGTTAGCTGTTTTATGTGTGTATTTGATATGTTTATAATCACTGACCATACTAAATGTCAACTGTGAATTTAACTAAGTAACCACCTACAGAAAAAAACAAATCCTAAAAAATATGTTGAATACATATTGTCACAGTATGTTTATGATTTAAAAAAGCATTTTAACGGGACAATGAGGTCAATTTTTTTGATTAAGCATGCAAATTGAAATACAAATCCAATTTGCTTCCATTATCAAATTGTAAACAATCTTATAAAATGAACCATTTCTGAGGCACTAGCATGTGCAAGCGATCACAGTACATGGGTCCGATTATCTAAAGGTCTCTGGGCTTGCAAGAACTTTTTAATGAATGCTCGCCAGTACTCTTAATTCCCTGGTAGAATAATCTAAAGACACTTTTTACCCTGAAAATGGTGTGTCGCTAAGTGGCGTATACTGCTACAAAAATGCAAAATGAAAATAGTAACTTAAAAATTCATACAAAACAAATAAATGAACTATTCACACACAAATTCTCAGTAAAAATTGTATTGTTAAGGTGCATCCAAAATTGTAACAAAGTTGTTCACCAAAAATTGTATTTTATAAAAAAAACTAAAATTTGCATGTAGTAAAGGCGGATGAATTGCTTGTAGCACTTACTATTTTTTTTAACAGATTTGATATAATACACATACAATATGCTTTTAAATTAGAGGTCTTAATCTAATATAAAAAAATGCATCTAATTTGCACAGGAATAAATTATTTCAAATATGCACAGCATAAATCATAATTTAAAGGGATACTAAAACCCACTTTTTTTCTTTGATGATTCAGATAGAATATCTGATAGATCTGGTTGACAAATCTGATAGATCTTTTTGAAAAAATTTGGTAGACAAATCTGATAGATCTGGTTGACAAATCTGATAGATCTGGTTGACAAATCTGATAGATCTGGTTGACAAATCTGATAGGTCTGGTTATTCAAAAATAGGGAGAATTGGGGGAAAGACTGGACAAGAAGGGGTTATATAGCACTCATTCCTATAGTATATTGTAAATAAGTTGATATATTCAACTAGACAAGAAGATTAATTTAGTAAAAACTAATTGTTTATTTATTAAACCACTATAAAAGAGAGTGTAAGAAGATAAACACTCTCACCATTATCAAAAATTGCTCCACACTCACACTCCACACTCACGCTGTTAATATCACACTGCAATATACCCAGACAGTGAAACACAGATTCAACCACCCCCCTGTATTCCTGGCCAGTAACAGGATACGCTGGCTTCAGGTGACAGGGATGGTTTCTATACTGTGTGACACGTCCCTTGCAGCTATTAAACTAAAGCGTGAGTGAAAAAAGTTTTTTTTTAAAAACACTATGCTACATAAGCATACTGCTGTGCTGCGCACAAACGCGTTTCGGACGAGTAGCGGCCTTTCTCAATGTGCAACTTCAGTTTGACAAGACGAGTGTCTCGCTGTGAGGGCCTAATATACCCCTCTTCTATGTCCTTTACCCAATCGCAGCGTGCGTGTCGTTCACGCCCACCTCTTGGCCACTCACACGCGATTTAGTATTGGCGTGTCATAGGATGAGAGTCAGTTTATGATTGGTTACTCGTAAAATCCTCATAACCAATTGCTGATACCCTTGTATTCTCTACAGTGTTTGTGAGGCTTGGATAATAGGAAAACTGTAGCGGAGATCACTCGCAATAGTGCGATTCCATGTGCACCCAGAAATTATTATTCCAAGAGCCAATTATGGTATAAGGGCAAAAGTTAGCTTATGCGGTGTACGAATAATATCTACACAGCGTGCCAATTGGTACAATTCTGATTGATCGTTTTGACAAATCAGATAGATCTGGTTGACAAATCTGATAGACCTGGTTAAAAAATCTTATACACCTGGTTGACAAATCTTATTGATAGACCTGATAGACCTGGTTGACAGATCTGATAGACCTGGTTGACAGATCTGATAGACCTGGTTGACAGATCGTGTTGACAGATCTTGTTGACAGATCTGATAGACCTGGTTGACAGATCTGATAGATCTGGTTGACAGATCCGGTTGACAGATCTGATATAACATAAAAAAGGGAGAAAAGGGAGGAAAGCTCAACTATATAAAATAACTGTTATATATCTTAAACCCAAATGTAAATAAAGAGGTGCAATCTGGTAACGAATTTATATACCAAAGAACAAAAGAAAGAACGGAGTCTACTATATAAGGTAAACCCCATAAAAAGACCAGGGTTACTGCACTCTCTTGAAAAAATAATAACAACTATAACACACAGATATTAAACCAATTGGGATTTATTAGTGCACAATTAATAAATAAATTTAATAAATTACCCAAAACTAATTCATAAATAAAACATATATGACAACACATACAAAAATGTTTGTATGTGTTGTCATATATGTTTTATTTATGAATTAGTTTTGGGTAATTTAATTTATTTATTTATTAATTGTGCACTAATAAATCACATTTGGTTTAATATCTGTGTGTTATAGTTGTTATTATTTTTTCAAGAGAGTGCAGTAACCCTGGTCTTTTTATGGGGTTTACCTTATACCGGTAGACTACGTTCTTTCTTTTGTTTTTTGGTATATGACAGATCTGATAGACCTGGTTGACAGATCTGATAGACCTGGTTGACAGATCTGATAGACCTGATTGACAGATCTGATAGACCTGATTGACAGATCTGATAGACCTGGTTGACAGATCTGGTTGACAGACCTGGTTGACAGATCTTATAGACCTGCTTGACAGACCTGGTTGACAGATCTGATAGACCTGGTTGATAGATCTGGTTGACAGATCTGATAGACCTGGTTGACAGATCTGGTTGACAGATCTGATAGACCTGGTTGACAGATCTGGTTGACAGATCTTATAGACCTGGTTGACAGACCTGGCTGAGAGATCTGATAGACCTGGTTGACAGATCTGGTTGACAGATCTGATAGACCTGGTTGACAGATCTGATAGACCTGGTTGACAGATCTGGTTGACAGACCTGGCTGACAGATCTGATAGACCTGGCTGACAGATCTGATAGATCTGATAGACCTGGCCCTGGTTGACAGATCTGATAGACCTGGTTGACAGATCTGGCTGACAGATCTGATAGACCTGGTTGACAGATCTGATAGACCTGGTTGACAGATCTGGTTGACAGATCTGGTTGACAGATCTGATAGACCTGGTTGATAGATCTGATAGACCTGGTTGACAGATCTGGTTGACAGATTTGATAGACCTGGTTGACAGATCTGGTTGACAGATCTGATAGACTTAGTTGATAGACCTGGTTGACAGATCTGATAGACCTGGTTGACAGATCTGATAGACCTGGTTGACAGATCTGATAGACCTGGGGCTGGTTGACAGATCTGGTTGACAGATCTGAAAGACCTGGATGACAGATCTGATAGACCTGGATCAAAACATACATAAAGTATGAAGAATGCTATGTTAAAAAAGGCTTTCTAATCATGTACATTAACACTCACTTGCAAAAAAATTGTATTTCTGTCATGTTACTCATTTCTCTAACTGATGAAGAGACATTTTCATCTTTTTAAACAGAATAATATCTCAGGAAGTAGTTTTCTGCATTATTTGTATACATTGGGCATCTCTTGTTGATCCAGATCAAATCAGCACAATATGTGACAATATGTGACAGCTATAAATGTCAGTGTCATATTGAGCATTGAAATGCAAATTTAAAGACTGATAACTAAAAAGGAAGGAGGGTTTAATGTTGTAAGCTGCTGCAAAAACAGAGAGAAGTCTGTGCGGTGGTGGACATAGAAGCATGTTAGCTGTTTTATATGTGTATTTGATATTTTTATGTCAACTGTGAATTAACTTTAACTAAGTAACACCCTACCGAAAAAACTAATCCTAAAAAATATGCTGAATGCATATTGTCACAATATGTTTATAATTTAAAGCATTTTAAAGGGACAATGAGGTCAATTTTTTTGATTACCCTGAAAATGGTGTGTCGCTAAGTGGCGTATACTGCTACAAAAATGCAAAATGAAAATAGTAAATTAAAAATTCATACAAAACAAATAAATGAACTATTCATACACAAATTCTCAGTAAAAATTGTATTGTTAAGGTGCATCCAAAATCATAACAAAGTTGTTCACCAAAAATTGTATTTTATAAAAAAAACTAAAATTTGCATGTAGTAAAGGGAGATGAATTGCTTGTAGCACTTACTATGTTTTTTCTTTAACAGATTTGATATAATACACATACAATATGCACTTAAATTAGATATCTTAATCTAATATAAAAAATTGCATGTAAATTGCACAGGAATAAATTATTTCAAATATGCACAGCATAAATCATAATTTAAAGGGATACTAAACCCACATTTTTTCTTTCATGATTCAGATAGAATATCTGATAGATCTGGTTGACACATCTGATAGATCTGATTGATAAATCTCATTGACAAATCTGATAGATCTGGTTGACACATCTGATAGATCTGATTGATAAATCTCATTGACAAATCTGGTAGATCTTTTTGAAAAAATTTGGTTGACAAATCTGATAGATCTGGTTGACAAATCTGATAGATCTGATTCATAGATCTCATTGACAAATCTGATAGATCTGGTTGACAAATCTGATAGATCTGACTGATAAATCTTTACCAGTAGTACATTTCTTAACCAAATAAAAGTGTTTATAGATTTACAAAAAAAAAAAAAAAAAATGTCAGACCTGTGTGGTCCCATGATTTTTCAGCATCTGACATAAAACATAAATAACTTATAAGCATTAAATGCAATTCTAACCTTTATATATTTGTGATACCAAACACTAATTTTGTTAAAGGTTTATGAATTTATGTTCCAGTGCATATACGACCTATAGCAAACACTGGCACAATTGCCCCAACATTTGTAGACACGTGTGTTGCAAACTGAGAGCCCATTAGGAAAGCTAAGCTTCTGTTTTTGATCACATGGTCATTAGGATGCATGAATCTGGTCACACTTTCATGAATCTGGTCACACTTCCATTGCTATTATCATCCAGTAATCAATCCAAGAAATGTTGTACTCAAACTTCAAATAATTGTGGGTTAGATTACAAGTGGCGCTCTAATGTTAGCGCACACGATATAAGAATACCGCAGGCACGTTAATTAGCGTGCGTTTTACAAGTTAAAAGTAAAAGTGTTCGCTTGAACACAAGTGAATTTAACATGCGTCAGGTTAGCACAGCTGGAGATCTAGCGTAAAGGGTTAGGGCTAAAAAAAGAAAAATGGCACCAAACACAACATAGATACATTATCATAAACAGTTACCCCTTTTGATCCTCTCCTCTCTTCTTGCAGCTAATACAAACAGAATCTTACCCCTCATATTGGAGACAAATACTATATTAGCTGCATTTATTTATTTATTTTTTCCTTCTCTCCCTCCCCTCTTAGTTCCTTGTTTTCATTTATTTTTGTTTTGTTTGTTTTCCTTGCTAAAAATTAGGATTTAAAAGAGAAGAAAGAGTAGTTAACTCTGTAACTTATTGTTTCAATGTTATGTAAATTGCATATGTTGTGACTTATCCCGTTATTGTGTTTCTTATTTCTTCTTGTTATAACACAACTGAAATGAATTCTTGCTCATTTATAAATATAAAGATTATTAGAATGCATTGCATTAAATACTGTTTATGTTTCTTCTCTTGTATCAACAATAATAAAAAATGGAAAAAAAACCCAGAAAAAAAAACAGTTACACTCATATGTACACTATCTGATAAAATTAGTCATATAAATATTTTTGTAATAAAAAATATTTATAAGGGTTCAAAGGTTTATAGTGTATGGCCATCTATTTGACTGAAAAGGGCTATAATATATATATATATATATATATATATATATATATATATATATATATATATATTTATATATATATATTTATATATATGTATATGTGTGTCTAAATAATAATTCCATAATAACATTTAATGTGTTTTAATATGTACTTACTGTAAATATTTAACATTCCAATGTTCTTCACATACAGTAAAAATGTATTTTTATTGCAAATATATATATATATATATATATATAAATATATATATATATATATATAAATATATATATATATACTTATACCTGTATATATTCCTATAGCTATATTGCTTTATTTAGTGAATTTCCTAAATTTAAAAATACCTCTGCATTAAAATAAACAATTTTACGGAAAGACAGACATATGCTATGTCAAATTAAGAATAAAAAGGATATTGTGTATACACTATAAACCAAAGCTATACCCCGAGACCCAGTGTAAAGGTGGAGAAACCCAGTGACCTTGGAGTCTAGTTGGTCAAACAATTCTTTTGTTGTTTTGTGTTCTTGGGTGGGAATTAGGCTTTACTATGTTTTGAGAAAAACTGCATCGTAAACAGGACACAAAACAACAAAATAATTGTTTGACCAACTAGACTCCAAGGTCACTGGGTTTCTCCACCTAGTTCAGAACAAACCTCTTAAATTGTATGGAGATTTGTATATATAACAATTTTAAAGTCAATGATTGACAGGATCTAGATTAGAACAGTGAGATGATGAGATATGTCAGGATTATTTTATATTTCAGTTGTATATGTTTTATTTCTGTATCATAGTCTTTTTTATCTTCTTGTTAACAGTACCTCCTAAACCAGCTCATCTTAAAGCAGGAATATACGACAGGCCTGTGTACAGAATCCCTCCAGCTCCTTGTCGGCCTTTGCCATCAGTACCAAAAACTACAAGGCGTCCTGGAATAAAGGAACGAAACAAATCGGAGTTATCGGATGTTAGCATTCTTATTGAGAAGTTTGAAAGCATAAGGTAAATAATTAGAAATAATAATAAGACGCTTAAAAGATAAAAAAATCTTCCTCTTAAATGTTTTGTTCCTTCAGTTTTTTCCAATTTTACCAACTCTGAATATGCTTCAAATAGGAGGTTAGTATCATTTGAAATATTTGTGAATGGCAACTCTAGATCCTGTGATATCAGCCACCTATAGCGCCAGTAAGCGCCACAAGAAGCAAATCATCATCTATTATAATTGGCACACTACAAATGCAAGTTATGGTAGGTAACACCAGATAGCAACTTCCTATTGGACCTGCTATAGCCAAAATTATTATTGTCTAAAAAGTTAGATAATGTCTTTACTACTCATTCTCCAGATTTGCATAACCAACATTGTTATATTAATATACTTTATAACCATTCAACCTCTAACCCCCTACAGGCCGCCTTGGTTTCAGAGCATTTGTATAACTTTTCACAACCAGACACTGCTCACTCATTTGTGCCATATAGATACATTTGTGCTCACTCCCGTGGAGTTATGCATGAACCAGTATTAATTGACTTAAATGTAAGTCTGTAAATGGCACTGAGATAAGGAGGTAGTCTGCAGAGGCTTAGATACACGGTAATCACAGAGGTAAAAAACATATGAATATAACAGTATTGGTTATACAAAACTGAGGAATGGGTAATAAAGGTATTATCTATCTTTTTAAACAACAACAATTTTGGATTAGACTGTCCCTTTAAATACTTCATGCTGTCACTCTCCTATTTCGGTGTATGGGCACTACTAGAAACAAAAAGTTTGCAACTTCAAAAGTAAAAATAAATTAATAAAAGTAAATGGAAAAAAAAAATCTGTGACTCTCCCCAGACAACCTCACCACTAGTCCTAAGCACAATTAACACTAACCTAACCCTCCATTAAATATACCCCCACATTAAATACACATTAAACATACCCCTCTAATACACATTAAACATACCCCTCAAATACACATTAAACATACCCCTCTAATACACATTAAACATACCCCTCTAATACACATTAAACATACCCATCTAATACACATTAAACATACCCCTCTACTACACATTAAGCATACCCCTCTAATACACATTAAACATATCCCTCTAATACACATTAAGCATAGCCTCTAATACACATTAAACATACCCCTCTAATACACATTAAACATACCCCTCTAATACACATTAAACATACCCCTCTAATACACATTAAACATACCCCTCTAATACACATTAAACATACCCCTCTAATACACATTAAACATACCCCTCTAATACACATTAAACATACCCCTCTAATACACATTAAACATACCCCTCTAATACACATGAAGCATACCCCTCTAATACACATGAAGCATACCCCTCTAATACACATTAAACATACCCCTCAGGTCAAGGAAATATGGAGAGGTCATACACCCCCACTAGACAACTAGAACATTAGACACAGGTCAAGTTGGTTTGCATCCCTAATAGAAATAATTGCCATGCTTAGATACATTTTTTAATATTTATAATTTTGAAAATCTGTTCTTTGTTGATTTTGAAGAGAGTCCTAAATATTGCAACGAACATTGCAAAATTATGAAATTTTGCTAAAATACAATATAAATCTGGCTGACAAATGACTGTGTATTTATTTTTTTGTAGACAACCTGTGCAATTTGTGCAACAGACTCGTTTAAATATTAAAAGTCTTAAGATGGAACAAGGATCAGGACAATCAAAATATCCACATTTGTGTGGTAAAAATGTCATGGATAATGCTGAAAATGCCACCGCTGAACATTCTCATCCAGATGATAACGAACGTGCAATTTCACAAAGTTCAGAGATACCCAATTCCGATGCTCTTAAATTCCAAGAACTGAGTATAACGGATTTTAAAAACTGTGGACAAAGACCCACTGTTAGTCTGATTGACAAGACCAGTAGACTGAATGGCAATGACATTGTAACTGTAGATCACAACGATAATGGTAAAATGCCAAACCGAGACAGTGGTATTGATAGTCCTTCGTGTAGCGTTGTTGGGGAGGTGTTCTCAAGCGATGAGGGTGTGGAGCATAAAAAAATGACTGTCAGTGCAACTGAAGTGGGCAATGATAATAAGCACAATCATTCATCTGTCGATCAAAAGAGAGACTCAACCCAAGATGAGGACAGTGATCTGGACGAAGGTAGCAGCGAAGAACAGGAAGCAATAGAAGTGCCAACAACAGAGAGTATTGATTCCACAAAGGTAGGAAGAAAACTAATAAACCTGGTAAACACACACACAAAGCAGTAATTTGTCAAGCCTAGGCCCCCAGGGGCCACAATGCACCACAAAGGTAGGAAGAAACTGATAAAACTGATAAACACATAAACCAGTAAGTTGTCCAGCCTAAGCCCTGGGGGCCACAATGCGCCAAATCATTTTATCTTGCCCCCCCACCCCTCTAAACTGAATACTGAATGTCTCTGAACCAAGCATGTATTTTCATTCATTTGGTTTTGCATTATCAATATTTTCATCAACCTACAATTGTATATTAATGGACATGCTGGTGACAGAAAATTGGGAACATTTCTGTATGTATTGGTATCCAACTATATTTTCATGGGAGTAATTATGCAGACAGCAATCTTGTGACTGTAATGTTATCGGTATTTATGAGCATACTAAAATATCAGCACCCATGATGTTCTGTTGTAAAAATGTTGATGGCAAAGTTTGGGGAATTGGGGAGTTGCCCCAGCATTATTGTTGTATGTGATGACATTGTTGGCATGGCAACTTCATTGTTTCAATATTTTGCCAACTGCTATAATACTATTGAGGCAACATTATTTAATGATTCAGATAGAGCATACCATTTTAAACATTTTTCTAATTCACTTCTATTATCTAATTTGATTAATTATCTTTTTATCCTTCATTGAAAAACATACCTAGTTATGCTCAGTAGCAGAAATTCATTACTGGGACCTGGTTGCTGATTGGTGACTGCACATATATGCTTATTATCTTTGGCTCATCCACTATGTTCAGCTAGCTCTCAGTAGTGCATTATTGCTCATTCAACAAAGGATACCAAAAGAATGAGCAAATATTGAAAAAAGAAGTACATTGGAATTTTTTTACAATTATATACAATTATATACTTTTTCTTAATTATGAATGAAAAAAAAAGTTCACTGTCTGCCTCATTTATAAGGCAATGGGCCAGATCCTTCATTGCAAATCTGAATATTATTTCAAGCTTACTAGCAAATTGGATTGTCACAGACAAGGAGTTCCTGTCTTGATAAATGAAACACACCTACGTACGTTTCACCCAATAAGGGCGTCCACCGGGATTGTTTTGACATCAGGCAAAAGTGCTTATTTCAAAGACTCTTTATTCTTTCTTTAATAAAAACTACACAGCAATTGCTTGATCAGTATTGAAGCTCATGTATATCTGTCTCTAACTGGTCACAGCAGAGGAAATAATATAAAGATATGAATGCATCTATTCAAGGAGTATACTATTGGACTGCAAAACAATTCAAATTGAAAGCTTTAAACGTTTAATAAAACATTTATTTTGTTTGCACATCTTTTGTAATTCTATATATTTAGAGACCTGGTGCTCGAAATGTATTTATAATTTATATGAAATAGCAGCAGTTAAACATGTTACAATTATGTTTGCTTTATTTTAGAGACCTGAAATGCACCTGGATAATTAAATAGAAGCATTTCTGCACTACACATGTACTTAAAAAAAGGTTTTAGTAAAAATGATCACTGTTTCTGTGACAGCTTTTACTTTGCATGGAGCATATGTACATATGCTTTGTACACCCTCATTCAAACACTAGCTCTGCTCAGAGAGTTGACAGTTGCAAGTGTTCAGCAGCTATATTCTAAAGTAAGTCATTACCAGCACAATATATGCTTTCTGAGTAGGATCGGGTTTGAATGAGCGTACATGGCTTATTTAATTTTTTAAATCTTTTATTTATGAACCAACAGTGTACAAGTACAAAAGAAAGAACCATTATACTTCTCCCGTTCACCAAGCAGGGTGTTTTGGGGATCCAGAAAAAATGAAACACATAATATCGTGGAGACTTGCACATATGTCTATACCGAAACAGTACAAATCAGACATTTCTACTTTTGTGGAAAAAAAAAACTAGATTGCCTTATTAAACATCCAATAAGTCATAAATCAAGAAGATGAAATAATCGAATAAGACAATATTACATTGCATGAAAATACACCGTTGGAGATTTTTCTTCCTGATAAGGAAAGTGGTTAACCATAGACCAGAGCAGGAACCAAAAAAGAGAAAAGTAAAAAAAAAAAAAAAGGAAAAGAATCGCCCTACCACCCCCAGAACGCCCACAGCCTCATTTCTAGTACTGTCATTGGTTTATATGAAATTCTCCGCTAAGAATAGCATCCTATAGATAGATTGTATTTATAAATGGGCTAATTATTAGTTTTTGTATTGCTAGGGAGTGCGATCTTATGTAATCCCCCCATTTTACAAAAAACTTGGGGACCTCAGTCTTGCTATTATATCGGGCATCGAATTGTTCTATTATCATTTTGTTTTGATCTAATTCCAGCAATTTTTTTAAAACTTGGCATTTTCTGTGACTTCCAGCTGGAAAAAAATTACGTTTCGACCGCATAATATAATAAAGTTAATAAACTTTACATTGATGAGTCCTCTTTTAAGAAGATAATATCTGATATGTTAATGTTAAAGTCTTAGAGCTCAATATTGTGGAGATCCAGCGTGATATCATAGCCCAAATTTTTTAAATTTTTGGACATAGTCCTAAACAGTGCACAGCATTTGCATTTGGGAAGTTACACCTATAACATGCCACTGTTCTCGCTTGGTTCCACTTTGTAAGCTTATCTGGAATAATATAGGCAAAATTCAGCAATTTCGCATGGGACTCACGACAGGAAGGGAGAAGCGTGCATGGCTTATACATACATATGCTCCTAGCACAGTAAGAGCGATCACTGAGACAGTCATAACTATAAATAGAAGCAGTGCAGTTCAAAAATGCTTCTATTTAAAATTTAAATACATCGATATAAATGTTATTTTCACATTAAAGGGACAGTAAAGTCAAAATTAATTAGATAGAGCATACTTTGTTTTCATGGCATTGTTTGTTGAAAAGCAAGGTAGGCTGACGGGAGCTTAAAAGTGTGCATGTGTCTTTATCAGTCTATGACAGACATTTTTGCAACATTGTATAAGACTACAATAAACAATGTTGCAAGTATTGCTGCCAGATGGCTAAAGACACGTGCACATTACCGAGCTCACCTATGATTACTCTTTAACAAAGGATACCAAGAGAACTAAACACAATTTAAATATAAATACATTGGAAAGTTGTTTAAAATATAATTCTGTATTCACTCAATTTAAGTTTAATTTTACTGTCCCTTCAACTGCTTTGATGTGCAGGAAGAGCTATTGCTCGTCATGCACATCGCAGCCTGTGGGCGCATAATGAGCCCCTTTCGTTATGCAGGACGATCGTTGATCAAAGCTTTTTTCAATGATCCCCCACACTACAGGTTTGGAATCATTGGTGGCCTAGTGATGCGGTACGTTATGGGAGTGCCGGTGACATCACCACATACATCACAAAGGGGGCAGAACCAGAAAGCTAAGTGTAGGGAGCTGGATAGTGGGAGGTTCTTCAAATTCTTCAATCTCAGCTCCCTTAGCAGCTGCAAACCTCCAAGACCCCTCCTTTAAAAGAGAATTGCTCTAAAAATAACGTAAAATAAAAAAAACACACATGGATTTGCTTGGGAATTAGTCATTATATGTGCAATAGACACCCCTAATAAAGTTTATTTTATAGCAAAAGTCCCTCTCTCGAATTTTGTCTATATAGTCAGGTGATCACCGTGGTAACAGTAAACACCTTGCAAGAAAAAAAAAGTGATTTTATTTCTGTACTGCACAATGGGGACTCTAATCTATATTATAACCCACAAAAGCCTGTATGGTTCCCTATTTCACATGTGGCTACCCTTAATGACAATTTAGTAAGGTGATCACAGTAACAGCAGTGGTCACTAAGCCATTTACAGTATTATTTATTCAAATCTAAGAAAAAAAAAAAAATTAAAAAAACTTTTGCTGCAGCTATCACAACTATTACCTAGGTATCCATTGCTACCTCAGAAAAAAAAGTTAGTTTATTCAGCACAGGAGCATTTCCAAAAAACAAAACCATGTAATACCTGAGAGAGCAGTTAATTGATGGCAGGAGTTTTTTAAAGGCTTTTATGCACTCATCATGACATAGTGAAAATACGTATACATTTAGCAGTATGCTCCCTTGCTTTGGTGGCGTGACGTCTTTTATCTCTGAGTTGTTGTCTGGCATGCTGCCCAGATGGCAATTTCACAGCTGCCATAGTGCCAACTCTGTGTCACCACATCCCCAAGTTTGCTATGGACACACTAAGGATGCGGAAATGTAGTTTGCGCATCACACACTTTTTTATGAGCCAGACAAGGATGTGTATATGTAGATTAAGGAAGACTAATACAAAAATAAAAAATAAATAAATGAAGAACTAGAAATAATATTTTTAGTAGTTTGTAACCTCTGCCCCCTCTTGCTCTGGTACTACACACTGCACTTTTCTATATCTTACCCTGCAACACGCTACACAGCGATTGACTGAATACTGCAGTAGTTCATTTATATATATACCCTAACTAGATTAACATACTCTTGAAGCTTCCCAAGTTGCAATATTAAATGGCAAAAGTATAGTTTTCAATGGCTATGAAACATATGTATTTTTCAGATCTTATATAATATGCATGTATAAGAAGTTATTATGCTAAGTTAAGGAATTTTGCTGCACTATACAAATAAAATAATAATAATAATAATGCCCTGTAAAAGATACAGTCTACTTTCAAATTTGTTTAAAAAGATAAATAATCCCTTTATTACTCATTCCCCAGTTTTGCATAACCAGCACTGTTATATTAATATACTTTTTACCTCTGTGATTACCTTGTATATAAGCTTCTGCAGACTGCCCCCTTATTGAGTGAGCACAATGTTATTTCTGTGTCACACAGAGCTGTCTAGCTGTTAAAAACTGTCAAAATGCAGAGGTGGCTTTTAAGGGCTTAGCAATTAGTATATGAGCCTATCTATGTTAAGATTTCAACAAAGAATAACAAGAGAACAAAGCAAATTGAATGATAAAAGTAAAATGGAAAGTTGTTAAAAATTACATGTCCTATCTGAATCATGAAAGTTTAATTCTGACTAGACTGTCCCTTTAAGGTTAGAATATAGTCTTTATGGAATCTCTGATTTTTGCTAGATTAGAGAAGTAGGAACAATCAATTGTTTCAGTGAGATAAAAAGTTAAATTTTTACTCCATTTTATGAATCATTTAAAATATTTTCTTATATGCATAATAAAGAAAAAAGGGTATCTGTTTTGATTGAGGAAAGTTGAAACCCAGAAGTGTAGATATGCAAACAAATTGTGTTAAGTTGTTAAATAATTGTCAAATGCTCTGGAGAAGCCCCAAGGGGTAGTGATGGCTAACCGTGGCACCTCAGATGTTTAGAAACTACATTTCCTATGATGCATAGGCACTCTGCAGTCTAGTTGACCATCATGGGAAATGTAGTTCTGAAACACCAGGAGTACCAAGGTGAAATTACTGCTAATAAAATACTACCATGTATTGTATTAAAAGAGGCATTAATGCGAGGGAGGAAAGCATGGTTCTGTCACTATATAAAACCCTGGTAAGACCTCACCTTAAGTATGGAGTGCAGGTCTGGGGACCAATCTTAAAAAAAGACATTGCAGACTTAGAAAAAGTACAGAGAACTAGTAAGGGGAATGGAGCATTTTAGCTATGAGGAGAGGTAAGCCAAGCTGGGTCTGTTTTCTTAAGAGAAAAGGCGCTTGAGAGGTGACATGATTACTTTATATAAATATATCCAAGGCCCATATACAGAGTTGGAGGAAGCTGTGTTTATTCCAAGAAAATTGTTTGTGACAAGAGGTCACAATTTAAGGCTGGAGGAAAGAGATTTAATCTCCTGCAATGGAAACGTTTTTTTACTGTAAGAGCAATACAATTGTGGAACTCATTACCTAAGGAGGTAGTAAATGCCAATACCTTAGATACATTTAAAAATGGTTTAGATACATTTCTGGCTATAAACAGAGTTCAGGGATATGGTTGCTCGGTTAAATAGGTCACCTTGTTTAATGGGATTCATTAAAGATCAACTGGTGCTTTTATTATAAGTAAAATAAAATATGTAAAGGTTGAACTTGATGTACTTCTGTCTTTTTTTTCAACCTCATCTACTATGTAACTATGTTACTATGGAGTAACTTGGCCTATAGGAGGAGACAGTTCTGTAGCTCTTCTCTCTAAATATTTAAAGGGACACATGTCAAAAATAACATTCATGATTTAGATAGCGCATGCAATTTTACAAACTTTCCAATTTAATTTAATTCCCTTGGCATTCTTTGTTTGAGAACATACCTAGATATGTTCAGCAGCATGCACATGTCTTGAGCAACATTGTTTTGCAACATTGTTTTTAACATTCATATAAGCTTTTAAACAATAGTACAAAAAAACCCTAAAAACTACATTTGCATATGTATCATATGTCCTTTGCTGTGGCCAATATAGGACATATATAAATAATCTCTTGCACATATCAAACAATCACTGTGCAGCATGTTTGATAGTATTTTTTGATTTTCATGGAATGCACTACAGCCTCTCTGTATCCTCTCTCTCTCTCTCTCTCTCTCTCTCTCTCTCTCTCTCTCCCCCCTCTCCTCTCTCCTCTCTCTCTCTCTCTCTCTCTCTCTCCCTCCCTCCCTCTCTCCTCTCTCTCTCTCTCTCTCTCTCTCCCTCTCTCTCTCTCTCTCTCTCTCTCCCTCCCTCCCTCCCTCCCTCCCTCTCTCTATCTCATATATATAATTACATACATATATACAGAGAGAAGTGCACTCCCAGGAACAAACAACCAGCTCAATACCATTGTTAGCCTGTTCTATGGTGATTTACCACCTGGGTGTAGCTTTTTAGCCCAGTAATGCTTTTCACAGAGTAGAACTTTTCTGTAGTACATCAGTCTGATTCCGCCTATTACTTTCAGTCCAGCGCCGAAATACCAGGCAATTCCTCTCCGAACAAGAAACACAGCAACCCCAGATGATCGTTTCGGCCTTCATTGGGCCTCTTCAGTGAGGTGTACATACATACATACATATATGTGTATATGTATATGTGTATATATATATATATATATATATAGATATATATACACAGTATATGAATTTATAGGGAATTAAATTAGTTTAATGTCTCTTTAAACCATATTTTACTGCTGTTGCTTTTACACCTATTGGACGTTTCATAGATCAGTGAAGGTCTGTTGCAGTTCTTGGCTGGTGTTCCCTGTGATCTATATTATTGATTCTGGAGGAAACTAATGCTAATTATAGTGAGATTAAAGTTCACACTTTAACACTTACTTTTAGATTAAACACTCTATAAATGCTAAAAATGTGTCTTGTGTTCTTACTAATGTGAAATAATGGAATGAAAATTAAGATCGATCTCGGCTTGAAGCAGCAGTTTGTTAACAGTGTTCATTAATGGATTACTTTGCAGAAAAAGTCGTTCCATTCTAATTATAAAATACTTCTCATGTAAATAGGTGCTTTGATTGCAAAAAGTCACAGGAAAGAATTAGCATAATTAATTTAGTAAGGGAAGGCAATAAAAATAATTATGTTATTAACCCCAAGAAGGTTCTGTGACAGTTTTCCAGAATGTGGAATAGAGTTGAGGGTGCAGCCTATCAAAGCAAGCCATACCTAAATAAATACATATAGTTTAAAGGGACAGTAAATTGAAAATTAAAGGGATACTAAACCCAATTTTTTTTTTCTTCTTTCATGATTCAGACAGAGCATGCAATTTTAAACAACTTTCTAATTTATTCCTATTGTCAATTTTTCTTCATTCTCTTGCTATCTTTATTTGAAAAAGCTGAAATGTAAGGTTAGGAGCCGGCCCATTTTTGGTTTAACACCTGGGTAGCGCTTGCTGATTGGTGGCTGCACACATATGCCTCTTGTGATTGGTTTGTTAGCTAGCTCCTGTAGTGCATTGCTGCTCTTTCAACGAAGGATAACAAAATAATTAATTGAATTTGGTAACAGAAGTAAACTACAAAGTTGTTTAAAATTGTATGTTCTATCTGTCAAACTGTCAAAAATTGGAGTTTATGTCAAACTTTGTTTTTCAAATGCTTGTAACTCTTTATAGTTTTGTAGGCACCCTCATCGACTGGAATTTTTAATTACATTTGTTGAATATTTTGGAGTTAATAAAGGTACTTGTCACTTGCAGGTAGGTTTTTTAAGAGGAAAAAACAAACAATTCTGGCTGAAATATAGGGCGAGATTACATATACGGCGCAGGCTTCAGCGTAACTGCTGAAACTTGCATTGCCCGTAATTTCACCTTGCACTTTGGGGAATCACATAAACCCCACCAGCAGTTTATAAACTGCTGTAATAGAAGAGAGTTGTTGGTCCGCGCCAACCTAGCCCCTATAAGCCTAAGGGTGGTGGTACCTAGTTACCATCAAATGAAGGTTTATGTGAAAAAAAGGGGTATCCCTAAGGCGCCTGAATACGGAGGCAGGGGGTGGTAATGATATACTTCGGATTGAGTACTTCAAAAGTTTATTACACAATAGGTACAAGTAAATCACATAACTAATGAGAACAATATTAAAATATTAAAATATGATCATGGATCCATGAAACTATATAAATCAATAATATAAGCTTTAAAACCGATACTGTACTTTAAAATACTTAAAATACTTAAAATAGAAAATATACTTGAAAAATGGTGATACGTTCTTTAAAACAATATTAATCGGGGGGCGGAGTTGACTGCCAGAGTGAGAGGACGTGTTGTCTGAGAGCTCCTCTCTTTTTTTGCCTAAAACTACCTAAAATCAAAGCTAAAAACTCATATCTACAAGATAAATAGTAGATTTCCTGTTCCTAGGACAGTCTGGGACATCAGAGAGATCTAACTGAGGATTTCGTGCAACTTTATCTGACTAGTGAACGGAGCTGGCGTGTGGCGCATTTTATTTTGCTATCCGGAGCGGCTAATCTATGTGAGCTCTTCACACCACTGAGGACTAGTTTTGTGGCTCAACTTCACTCCGGAGGGTCGGGGCTCCGCTCCGGAGTGCTAGGACACCATCTACCTACAACCAGCATCGTGACCACCAGAAGCTAGAGGTACTTCAGTTGCCGAATATTTCGGCGATCACCTACATCCCTGACCACGACTTACCGGATCAACCCGCAATCCTCAGTGCTGACCATTGATCAGAGATTTTGGCTGAGCTTGACGATCGGTGGTGACACGGTACAACCGCAAGTAAGGCCCGTTAGCCCACAGGTGCGCCATTTCAACTCTGGCGCGAACATCCGCCATTTCTCCACACCTCAGGCTATCCGGGGGAGAAAAACCGAAAAGTATTTAACCGGCACTGGCCCAGGAAGATCAATAACTACTGATCCTCAGAACTACATGGAGGGTAAGACCTTTATATAACCACTGTACATTGGCAATTTTAATAATCCCAGTGCTAAGCTTATTGTGCTCCCACATTAGACTTTGAGGCCTGCAAGTGGCTAACAGGGACAGCTATTTCCCTTACTGCCACCAGAATACATAAGAGTGACTTGAGCTTCATATTATAGCACAGCAACTTAAGGCTTTCACACTTTACCAATTACTGCTAGAGCTTGTGCTTTAAGTGATACTGACAGGATATAATTTCATCAGTTTTCTTATAAATTGAGGAGAAGAAAGTACAGGCAGATTGAGGAGGCGGCTGCTGCAAAGCTTATCTGCCCCATATGGGATTCTAAAACAGCAATAGATGATTGTGAAATACACTGACAAGAACATGCACATATCCTCCTTTTAGTGATATCTAACATCACGATTGATTTATACAAAACAAAAAAAGACTGTCTTTTGCATTTGAACTGCAGTATTCTATGTTATCAGGATTGCACCGCAAAAAAGCTACAGAAATAAACTGTGCATTAAGTGAGGATTTACGATCAAGCTCATATTTAAAGGGGTGCCTCATCATAATTGCTGAAGTCCATATAGTATATTAATAAAGGCAATAGTGGATCATATTCCCCGTGTTATTTACTACAGTTAATGACATAATAATATCTTCTATCAGATAACAAGACTCTCTTCTCCCTTTCCTGTTGGCTCACATACCCACGGGTCATACCCGCTCTCCTTTTCCCCTGCTGGAGGTCCGCTGATACTGTTGTGTGCTTGGGATTTTGATCTCTCTCCCCCCTTTCCCGCCGGCCCTCTTGCCTGCGGGTCATAACCCAAATACCTTGACCCACATCGCCCTGCAGGGGCAACTCCCCGGGAGAGAGATTAGATACTTCGAAGCAAGGCTGCAGATCATCCCATGTTACCATAACAACTGAGACCCTGCTGTCCACTTGCAGCATACTCCCTTTTACTAAGAGGCTCTAAGACACATTAACATGTAAGTCCCTTAGCAACAGCCCACGACCCCGCCAACCCATGATCACCTAACCAACATACTAGAAGTAAACAGATTCCCACTAAAGCAAGCACACAGAAACAAAACAGCTTAAGGCCACACTTAAGAGCCCAGGCCTATAATGTCTCAACTCCATAAAAGAAAGCAAAAACCACACGCCACCCCTAAAAGAACGGTCGTTGACCATTTCCAGCACCCGACCAGAATGACTCATGCAAGATCTGAGGATGATGGTTCTGATACTGGGAGCCTGTCAGACACCCAACCTGGCAAAACCTTAACAAAAAGAGTTTCCAGATTACCATCCATAGAAGGTGCCCCTAACAATCTGATGGACTCTATCACAACACTACTAGCAAGCCACCATGATTCCCTGTCAAGAAAATTCGACAAATCCCATGCTGACCTTAAAAAGGATATAGGAAGCATTGGAGAGCGAACAGATGCGCTGGGGCGCAGGCAGGAAGACCTTGCAGTGGATCATACAAATCTTCTGAGTTACTCCCAATGCTTGGCTGGTCAAATAACAGACCTAGAACTAAAGCTAGCGGACCTGGAAGACAGGTCACGCCGCAATAACATTCAAATTAAAGGTATCCCAGAGACTGTTCAACCACAGGATCTAGATGCTTACCTGCAAGACCTGTTCAAAGCAACACTGGGCGCTGACCTGGGCAATGAAACCCTAATTGACAGAGCACATAGAGCGGTCAGACCCAGATCTGCAGATGAGGGGAAGCCCCGTGATGTAATAGCCAAGCTTCACTATTACACATTCCGAGAAAAGATCATCCGAGTTCTTGCAAGAGAAAAGTCATTACCAGATAAGTATGCTGATCTACAGATTTACCCTGACCTCTCCCCGCACACACTCCAAATTCGTAGACACTACCATCCGTATACCAAGATTCTCAGAGATAAAGGCCTTAAATATAGATGGGGCTACCCAGTTCGACTGTTCATCACCAAAGACAGCCAACAATACCTCGCAACGACGCCACAACAGGCCAGAGAACTTTTGCTGAAATGGGAACTGCTCCCACGAGACTTAGGAGACCGTGATCCTGGCCCTGCTGAGAACAGCGGACTTAGGGCCTCTGCACCAACCTGGAGACCGTTGCCACAACGGCCAGCACCCACTTCCAAAAGACCCCTAGACTCAAGGGACTTATCCTTAGCTGAAGATACATAGGGAATCCGTTTACAGCTTTATTAATACAGTTTTGCATCGATCCAGAGACTTTTGTGGGCTTCTCCCACGCACGCTTTCTAAAAGGAACCTAAAGCCACAGATGAAGATGGGTGAGACATCCAGATTTCATGCTAACTTGAACTATGTACTTTCACATTTCCATAGTTTTGTAGTTGAACTGATAACCTCACTGGGTACTATGTTTTAAATACAAGTTGTACTTGCTCTCCCTGTTAACGATCTAACCATAGAACATTCAATATACACAATATATACATAGATAGTGCCCAATATAATCAGACATGATTACCCCTATGTTTATTGCTGATTGAATGAAGGATAAACTGTAATGTCTCACCCTAGTTATGTTTTTTCCCTAAGTATGTTCCTCATATTGCTTTGAAATGTTTGCTCTGACTACTTAACAACAGGATACACTGACAGAGATCTGACCAGCCGACTCCACACTACATCTTCTGGCTTTCCTCCTGACCCTTACACCCTGCAAACCTACACTCGACTTGCCCCTAAATGACAATATACTTGCACCCGATTATAGGTGACACAAGTTACAATATGACTACTAGAGGAAGTAAGACCAGAGTATATATATAAGTTAATTAGAACCACAACCCCCGACCTTATACAGAAGCAGCTCACTAACACAGACTTAGCTACCTATCACTTATTCATCCCTGTAAGGCTGTTCACTCAACCAGAAAATCATATCCCCTCCTTGACTAGGTCCTACACTATAAGCCAGGTACTTCTACAGCCCTAATTGACAGATATCTACTACCTTCTATTAAGGTGTCACTTGGCCAGATGACAGAGCACATTCCCCCTTTGGTTTGATAGTTTTATTATATGTTCTTGTTTAATACTGTTTAACATGTTGCATATCTATTTAAGTATGTTACGTTATATTTATGTTGTATTCTAAACGCAGTATTGTTATTGGGTTTGGCGGAGGTAACGGCTGACCTCTGCACCTCTCCGCCCCACAAAAATAGTTGTGCCCCCCTGATAGACATCAGGAGAGACACTCATTGCGAAAGTGATTCTTGACACTTTTTTCTCCCTCACCCTTTCATTACTCTTTCATAAGAATAATATTTAGGACACCCGACTTCTAGACTATAGCAGGCACCACAGCTTGACAGACTACCGTTCCGGCCTCCTCGATAGCAGCCCCCACATTCCCTTTACCTTCCACTCAGGTTGTACCCCTTCCTCTATCCCTAAACTGACCTAATAATGGCACCGATCAGAATAGCTACTCTCAATGCGCAGGGACTCAATTCCCCTACGAAGAGGAAACTCTTGCAGAATTATATCCGTACACACAAGATCCACATTCTGTTCCTCCAGGAGACACATTGGTCAGGAGAAACTAATACCATTAAGGGCACGCGACATTACCCTATTTGCGAAATCGCTTCTAATAACACAGGGAAGACACGAGGAGTGGCAATTCTACTCAGTAGAGATTTAACCTACACATTAGAGCACATTGAGAAAGATGCAGAAGGTAGATTCCTCATACTAATCTGTAAACTTAATGGCGTTCAATACACCCTAGCCTCAGTATACGCACCAAATACAAAGCAGATCCCCTTTGTAAGGCAGGTCCTAGCCAGGATAGACCAACTAAAGAGAGGCCACCTAATCATTGGGGGAGACCTCAACATGGTATGGGACCCACATAGAGATAAGAGATCCTCCCTCATCACTCACTCAGATAGAAATACCTCGTCAACCTCCAACGCCTTCAGAAAACTCATGTTCCAACATTGTCTATACGATGCATGGAGGTGCCTAGCCCCTACTGTTATAGATTTCACACACTATTCCAAAGCACACAATTCCTCTTCGAGGATCGACTTTGTTATATGTGACTCCTGGTCCTTAGATAAGATGACAAATCCGACTATCCAACCATGCACATGGTCAGACCATGACATGGTCTATTTAGATTTCTCTGAATTACAGACCTTGACTAGTAGACCCCCTTGGAAACTCCCCGACCAACTATTGACTGAGAGAGAGCTACCCTCACTTCTCAGGGAATTAACTGACTTTCTGACACACAATGACACAGGCTCCACTACCCTAGACATGGTCTGGGCAGCCCTTAAGGCATTCTTGAGAGGATATTTCATCAAGACGTTAGCTCACCGTCGTAAGACAGGATACCAGCCCTTGGCCAAGCTCTATGGAGAGCTTTATTCTTTAGAGGCTACTAACAAATCATGCCCCGAATCCCTATTAGCCCAACAGATAGGCCGCATTAGAGATGAAATTGCCAGAAGAGAAACCTTGCGAGTGCAGGACAGTTTACATAGACTTAAGCAGCTATACTATTACAAAGGCAATAGGGCAGACAGGCTGTTAGCCAATAAACTCAGAAAGCGCACACAGCAGAGCAGGATAGCCTCCATCACAACTCAGAAGGGACCGGTCCACTCCCCCAAAGCAATAGGAGTAGCCTTCGCAGAATATTACTCCTCCCTCTATAACATCGCGTCAGCTGAGCTGACGACTAAAGCCACTCCAGATGACATCCATCAGTTCCTGGAGGGACTAGACCTACCTATGCTGACAGCTGATGCCAAGGCCGCACTAGCAAAGCAGTTTACATTAAGGGAGGTCAGCATGGCCATCGCTGATTTAGCACCCCACAAAGCCCCGGGACCAGATGGCTTCACTGTCGCCTTCTATCAGGCCCTTAGTTCCTCACTCTCTCCATTTCTGCTTCGTCTCTTCAATAGAGTGGCCCAACGCGGTGAGTTCCTTCCAGAATTCCTGGAGGCTAACATCACTACGATCCACAAAGAGGGCAAGGACCCATCGCTATGCTCTAGCTATAGGCCCATCTCCCTCATAAATGTTGACGCCAAGATCTACGCCAAGATCCTTGCCAACAGACTAAACACACACCTCCAGGCACTAATACATTTAGATCAAGTAGGTTTTGTCCTCAATAGACAAGGCTCTGATAATACGCGCCGTCTCCTGAACATATATTCAGAGGTAGCGGACCTAGGCTTACCCATGCTCACTCTGTCACTCGACGCTGAAAAAGCGTTTGACAGAGTGAGATGGGACTATCTGACTCAGACCCTGATGGCATTTGGGATCCCTGATGCTTATATCAAAGCTACCATGGCGCTTTACTCATCCCCCACAGCTGTGGTGAGAGGCTTGGGTTTCTGTTCCCCCACGATACGGATAACGAACGGGACAAGACAGGGGTGTCCCCTGTCCCCCCTCCTGTTCGTGCTGGCAATCGAACCGCTAGGCGCAGCCATTAGGAAGTGCCCCGAAATACAGGGACTCCAGCTCCATGACACCATTCAGAAACTAGCTCTATTCGCGGACGACCTTACGCTCTTCCTCACAGAGCCCCTAGATTCTCTCCCTTCATTGTTCCACCTACTGCAGAAATTTGGCGAACTCTCATATTACAAAATAAATGTTAGTAAAACTGAGGTGTATTCCCTCAACCTCCCTTTGGAAGAGGAACGCAGCATTCGGCTCCTTTATCCTTTCAATTGGTCCAGAACGGGCATTAAACATCTAGGCATATTTCTATCTCATTCCAAACGGATCATTATAAGAGAAAACTATGAGAAACTACTAAAGGAGATCACACTCGAATTGAATACCAATAGGTATGGCGAGATCTCATGGTTTGGCAGAATAGCGGCTCTCAAAATGATGGTCCTGCCTAGACTCACATACGCGTTCCGATGTATTCCTATCCCAATTCCAGTATCTTTGATCCGGAAGTTCCAGACTCTCTTTAATGCCTACACTTGGCATGACAAGAGACCACGAGTCGCAGCCCGCATACTGCAAGCTCCCATAGAGAGAGGAGGTGCGGGCCTTCCTAACGTGAGGAAATACCATGAGGCAGCAATGGTCACCCACGCTTCAGCGTGGGGTAACGACCTTCCAGAGACCAGATGGAAGGAGCTAGAACGGGCATCCTTGCCGGCACTGATGGAACTGGAGGACCTTCTGTGGTTCCCTCCACATTTGCGGACAAAAATTTGCATCCCTAATAACATAGTTAAGGAGTGCCAGGAGACCTGGCTGAAATTGAGACATAACAGACTCATAGCCCCACACCCCTCACCCACACATTCTATCAGAGGCCTCCTTATGGGTTTGCCTGATATCCCTGCCAACTCCTGGTCTACCACGGAAGTGAACTCTCTAGCAGACTTCTATGATAATAAGAAGTTGAAAACCCATACGGCCATGTTGGCCCTACCCTCTGTAACCCCGAGGCTCCATTTTACACTTCTCCGCCTTCGAGCGTTAATGCGTTCTTGGGGCTTCTTAGAAGATGCGCTGAGAGACCCTACCCTATGGGAATTACGCTGGAAGGCTAACCTTCAACTCCACAAGCCTCTCTCGGTACATTACCAGTGCCTACTGGGAGATCCTGTCCCCTCCAAAACTATCCACATGGAGGCCTGGGAGAAAGACCTACAACTCAACTGCCCACTAGAGGCTTGGGAGGAAGCAATTAGTATCACCAAAAAGGCCACCCATTGTGTCACCCTATATGAGCTTTATTTTAAGCTACTTACAAGATGGCATTTAGTACCTACTAAACTGCAGAAGCTCTACCCTGATCACTCTCCCATGTGTTGGCGAGAGTGTGGAGAGAGGGGCTCCCCGACACACATTTGGTGGTCATGCCCAAAACTGTCAGGTCTCTGGAAAAGGGTGGAAGCCCTATGTAAGGACCTTGAGCTGGTGGAAACAGTCAGCCCGGCCTTGGCGATTCTACATTTGGGAGTGGACCTGCTCCCTAGAGCTAAACGAAACCTACTAATATACATCCTCATCTCCACCAAACTACTTGTAGCCAGAAATTGGAAGAAAAGCCAGCCCCCCAGATGGCAGGGAGTAGTAGACTGTATGAATTACATCAGAAGTATGGAAAATTATGTATATGGAGAGCGCAAAACACTGACTGATTTCTGCCTTATCTGGGAACCATGGGACACTCTTATGTCCCATAATGTACGCAACTAGACTATCTGACATTTGACACTACCACCATACCTTTACAACCATTCCCCCACATTCTGCTACACGAGGAGACCGGATACGGGACACTCAAGGGAGCTGGTGACGGTGTTACTATGGCCTCCCTTGACCCCCACAAGATGCGTGGTGCAATAAACTAAACCCCCATACGTGTACATCCTAGCTACGCCTGCAATATCCCCCTATTACATAGTCCTAACAATCCTATATGCTAACCCAAAAGCCGTCCCAGTTGTATATTCACTAAAAAGAGCCACTAGGCTCCATATTGTTTAGTAAGATCCTAACTGACGGCCTGTGTAAAAACGAGGTACGCGTACCAATTGAGGCGTTAATACACCCCATGTTATGTAGTTTATGTACTGTGATATATTGTTATTCACTTTGTTATGATGCATAAGCTGTATGCCTTGTGATTTACCTCAATAAAAACTATTTATAAAAAAAAAAAAAAAAAAAAAAAAAAAAACAACAATATTAATCTAGCACAGGTGTCTAAACCCACGGCGGGGTCTACCACAATGATGATACAAGTAAAAAGTGGTACAAAAAGAATTATTATGTAATAGTTCGTGTTGCTCCTATAGTGGTTAAAATGTCTGTATCGTTAGGGTTGGAGAAATTGGACGCAGCAGCACTTCAAGATTGGGGTTCAGCAGCACTCAAAATTTAACGGTCACACCCCAATCTTGAAGTGCTGCTGCGTCCAATTTCTCCAACCCTAACGATACAGACATTTTAACCACTATAGGAGCAACACGAACTATTCCATAATAATTCTTTTTGTACCACTTTTTACTTGTATCACCATTGTGGTAGACCCCGCCGTGGGTTTAGACACCTGTGCTAGATTATTATTGTTTTAAAGAACGTATCACCATTTTTCAAGTATATTTTCTATTTTAAGTATTTTAAGTATTTTAAAGTACAGTATCGGTTTTAAAGCTTATATTATTGATTTATATAGTTTCATGGATCCATGATCATATTTTAATATTTTAATATTGTTCTCATTAGTTATGTGATTTACTTGAACCTATTGTGTAATAAACTTTTGAAGTACTCAATCCGAAGTATATCATTACCACCCCCTGCCTCCGTATTCAGGCGCCTTAGGGATACCCCTTTTTTTCATATAAACTGCTGTAAGTCGGATAAACTAGCAATGTCCAGAAATGTGCGTAAATACAAATTTCTGGAGTCGCCAGTGACTTACGGAACTTTAGAAACTGCTGGCACCTAAGAAAATAAATGTTAAATCTCCCGTAAAAGTCTAACCCACCTCCCAAAAATAAACCCAACAGGTAAAACCCCTATATCAGCCATCCCCTCATATTGGAACTAATAATAAACGTATTAACCCCTAATCTGCCAACCCCCCACATCGCAAGCTAACTAATTAAACTATTAACCCCTAATCCGCCAACCCCCACATTGCAAAGTATCTTAAACATATTAACCCCTAATCCGCCAAACCCCCACAACACAATAAACCTAATAAATCTATTAACCCCTAAATCACCAACCCCCCACAACGCAATTAACCTAATAAATCTATTAATTCCTAAACCGCTAAGCCCCATAACATAACACTCCCTAAATTAACCCCAATTACATTAAATAAATAAATACTAAATTACAATTAAAATAAAAAACCTAACATTACTTTAAAAATAAAAAACTAATTTTAAATTAATCTAAAATTATAAAAAATAAAAAGTTTACAATCGCAGAAAAAAATAAACACAATTGTAAAAAATAAAAAAAATTAAACCTAATCCCTATGAAAATAAAAAGTTAATAACTAAACTACCAATAGCCCTTAAAAGGGCCTTTTGTAAGGCATTGCCCTAAGTTAAACAGCTCTAACAGTAAAAACCCCCACCCACCAAACCCCCAAAATAAAATAAACCTAACACTAAAAAACTTAAAGGGGCATTTGTATGGGCATTGCCCTTAAAAAGGCATTCCGCTCTTTTATAAGTGCCCATTAAATCCCTAATCTAAAAAAAAAAAAAAAAACAATAAAAAAAAAGCCTTAGTCTAAACCCCAAATAGGTACTCACGGTTCCTGAAGTCCAGCGGTGAAGTCTTCTTCCAGGCTGTGAAGTCTTCTTCCAAGCGGCCAATATCTTCTTCCAAGCGGGGACCTCTTCTTTCTTCATCCAGGACCAAGCCGGCACGGAGCATAGATGATTGAAACTGAAGACCGGCGACCGCGGAGCCATGGAATGTGGTGGATCCTCTTCATACCATTGCAACCGTACACTGACTATTGAATGCAAGGTACGCGTTAAAATATGGCATACCTTGCATTCCCATTGGCTGACAAAAATCAAATCAGCCAATAGGATGAGAGCTACTCAAATCCTATTGGCTGATTTGAATTAGCTTGAATCCTATTGACTACTTCAAATAGGATTTGCCTGTCTATGTCCCATTGAATTAACACATTTACTTACATTTTTTAAAATCTTTGTTTTATAAATAGTTAATAGCTAGATGCAAATTTTATTTTTAGCCTTTTTATGGGCATCTCCTACCTAGAAAAAAACGTTTATCCTTCACAAAGGCACATTGCTTACTAGTGAAGTTATTCAAGGCTGTTTTTGTTTTTTTACATGATGTC
>NC_069505.1:271298624-271373624 GCF_027579735.1 Bombina bombina
GAGTTTTGGAAGATGGGTCAACATATTTCCGAGGGTCTATGGCAGCACAAAAAAGAACCTTACCACTCCGAATGTACTATTTTTATGATGGATTATGTTAATATGTGACACAATATAGCTGATTAATGTATAAGGATTTGCAGCGGACAATACAACGCAATGCAACCTAAAAATATGTTTCTTCATATAGAGATAATATACAGTATATATATATATATATATATATATATATATATATATATATATATATATATATATATATACACATTGCAAGAGGCAGTCAATATTTTGTTTTTGGAGTAACTATCCATTTATATAATATTAGTGAGAATACGCTACAACCAAAAAGTTGTCTGGGATCACTGAATCCATCGGCTGTATCACTTTGCTGTACAGTGTACTGTATTTATCTTGAGAAATATATATGTTATATATATATATATATATATATATATATATATATTGTGTATATATATATATATATATATATATAAATTCTTCATTAACAGAAAGCTGAAATCAATATAACAGTCTATTTTTATTTTTCTAGTGTACAGAGCCACAAAAACTATTTAATATTGCCAACGAACTTCTCCATACCGAGGAAGCATATGTTAAGAGACTGCATCTACTGGATCAGGTAATATCACTTTTTGATAATTACAACAACATGAGAACAGTGTAAATCCTTAAACAAAAGTAATAATTAATGGCCATTAAAAACAGAGCTTCAAATATGTACTTACAAGATTAAAAAAAATCCCAGAAACTGCAAGAACTACCAGTCTCCGGTGTAGCGGTAAGTCTTGTCAGATCGCCTCCACAAGTTCCTTTGAGAGTCTCTCTGGATCATTTCAATTACTACTGGGGTTCTGCTGTTAAAGTTTCTAGTAGCTCTACGCGTTTTGTCTGTTCTGTATATACTTTAAATAGCTCTACGCGTTTTGCCTGTTCTGTACATACTTTAAATAGCTCTAATCGTTTTGTACGTTTTATACATACTTTTAAAAGATCATATAACTTTTTATTGAATATAACTATCTATTGATTTAGAAGAATAAAAGGAACATTAAAGGCACAGTGTACTGTCAAATTGTCTTCCTTTTAAAGTGTTACCAATGATCCATTTTACCGGTTGGAGTGTATTAAATTGTTTACAAATAGTTAATTTACCTTTATTTTGGCATTTGAAATAGCTGGCTCTTTGTATCCCCACATATACTGAACAGGGACAGTATACACTAATTTTCATATAACTGCATCTAATAGACACTACTATAAATACGAATATTCACAGATGCTAATCTAAAAATCCAGTATAAAACCTTTTAAAAACTTAATTAGAAGCTACCAGTTTAGCACTGTTAATGAGGTTTGGCTGGGACACCCATTGAAAGGGGCTGATAACAGACCCCCCTTTTCCCTGTATATGAAAAGACAGATAACACAAACAGGAGCCAGCAGGAGTCTGTAAACACGTGTATACATCTGGCACTGTGGGGCTTGGTTAGGAGTCTAAAAATCAGCACAATGTTGTTAAAAAAATAAGCAAAACTATACATTGTTACAAAAACACTTCCAGATGAGCTATATAAATTGATCATCTACAAAACCTTTATGCAAAGAGAAATGTAGTGTGCAATGTTCTGGTTATAAAAAAAACTATGCAAACAGGAAGGGTTAAGAATAAAGCATACTAAGAGTGGGTGGTGAAAAAAGAGAGGTACCAAAATGTTTATTTTTCATTGTTATCTCAGACAGAGATAAGATAAGGAAACCTTTGTGTTTATTTAGAGTGACACAATAATGAGAACTGTTCTTCCTTTAATTTCATATACAAAAATAAGCAATGTCTCATACAATGTACACTGTGCAGCTGGTATTACAAGTCATTTTACAATACACTATCCCTTTAAACACTTGTTTTAATTGGAGCATACTTTCTTTCTTTATTTTGTCACCTTTTTCCTGCAATTTCCTTTAATTAGAATTGTGGACTTTTCAATTCCTCTGAGTTTCTATAAAGTAATGTGTGACACCATATTAACTGAAAAATACATTACATATGTTATAGCTACCTTTTTTTTAGTGCCCAATGTTCCTTAAATAAGTACATACACATTTTAACTATACATTTTATTAATATTAAAGGGATAGAAAGTTTAAAAATTACATGTGCATGGGTGCATTTCAATGTTAAATAGAAGCATTTTTGCAATATACTTTGATTAGCAAAAATGCTTCCAGTAAAAGATATTACTGTTTTTCTATGCACATATCCTGGGAGGGCACGTGCACCAGCATTCAAACACTATTTCTGCTCATAGAGCTGGTTGTGGGGTGTCATACATGCCACTGCTGACTCTCTGAGCTGGTGCAGTGTGCTTCTATATCACATTGAAATACACCCATGCACATTTATTTTTGACCTTTCTATCCCTTTATGTTGCTATGGGATAAAGTTATATCTGAATTGCAGAATGACCGTTTAATTGTTTATACCACTAATTAATTCTGTAGAAAAAAAGAAAACAAATGTTTTTCAATTTTAAATGTTAAAATAAAAGAAAAATTGTAGTGTAAAAATGTTAGAATCAACCTTTCAATTACATATTTTATTTCAAATGTTGTTTTTTTCTTAAAGGGGTATAAACAGTTCTCCTTTAGTAAAAACAAATGTTAAATTAAAGTGAACATAAAAATAAACATATTGTGTTAAAAAGCAGCAAACAACTTACTTGTTTTATAGCAAAATGAGCACTCAGTGTCACTCCTGCCTAAAGCTAGATAAGTGAGCAGAAATGCTGAAAACGTAAGTTGCATTCTGCCTCTCCTGAGCATGGGCAGAACCTCACTTTTTGTCTCTCTAGCTGAATAGTAAACCAGGCTCATATTATTCTAGAAGATTTATGACTGAGCTAGATAAGCCTTCCTGTAGAGACCCAGCCCCCTTTTGGGGTTGTGATAGGAAGTAATGGACACGACACAAATAAAGTAAAAAAAAATAAAAATGGTAAATCTTTTTTTAAATAATGAATAATACTTATTGCAAAGATTTCTATTAACTATAGCCCACTGTTTAGTGTTTTTTATTACACCAATGAAACAGACTATTTTATATCCCTTTTTAATCTGAATATTTGTAGCTCCTTGACTGTAGCCGAACACATTAGCTGTATACCGTACATAGTACAACATGCTTGTTTTTTCCATAGGTTTTCTGCACAAAACTGGTAGGTGCTGGGATTCCACAAGATGTGACTACAGGAATTTTTTCTAATATTTCTTCAATCTATTGTTTTCATGGTCAGTTCCTTCTTCCACAACTCAAAGATCGAATAACACAAGAATGGTAGGTTCATTTATCAGCCAATCAGATTTTAAAAACATTCAACATTCCCTTTCTGTTATTGTTTTCATTATTTATATATTGGTTTTATTTAAAGGGACATGAAACCCAAAAAATGTCTTTCATGATCCAGATAAAGAATACAATTTTAAACAACTTTCTAATTTACTTCTATTATTTAATTTGTTTCCTTCTCTTGTTATCCTTTTCTGAAAGGTTTATCTAGGAACGCTCAGGAGCAGCAAAGAAACCTAGGTTCTAGCTGCTGATTGGTGGGTGCATATATATACTGATTGTCATTGGTTTAGCCATGTTTTCAGTCAGCAACCAAGAGAACAAAGAATAATTGATAATAGGAGTAAATTAGAAAGTTGCTTAAAATTGCAGGTTCTGTCTGAATCATGAAAGAAAAAAAATTGACTTTCATATCCCTTTAAATAAGACAAATTGCATTTTTAATGGGAATAAATTATGCTCAATTGAAGCTTTTATTGTAAATCAGAAAGGATCTGTATAGGTTGAGTTTAATTGGCTTCTGATTTGTTTCAACTTCATCTACTACGTTATTATGTCATTTATAACAATAGGATGTTGCACTTTTTGGAACACAGAATGATGAATTCAATCAATAATATACATATTAGTTTCATAACAGATATAGCATTAAAGAAACAGTAAAATTAAAATGTTATTCCCCATCAAAGTTTTAGTATGCATAATTAAAAGCAAAATGCAGTACACTTTTATTATTTATTTTGCCCTTTTTTGTGAAAATTTAATGGCGTTTCATTCTTCCCAGAGTAGCAGGAGTGCATTCTATGAAATGCAGTATTCTGACACTGCTACACACTGCACAGCAATTCATTCATATGGGCAAGAACTTCTTTATATCTGTACCTAACTGGCTACAGCAAAGGAAGGAACATAAATATTCTAAGGGGTGTGTCCCAAGCATGTTTAACAAAATTAGTTTTAAATGTCTTTAAACGTTTATTTTATCTGTGGATTTTTTTTGCAATGCAGTAAATATTTTTTAAGAATAAATAAGAAAATTACTTGAATGTCCCTTTTAAAGGGACAGTATACACCAATTTTCATATAACTGCATGTAAAAGACACTACTATAAAGAACAATATACACAGATACTAATATAAAAAAACCTTTTAAAAACTTACTTAGAAGCTCCCAGTTTAGCACTGTTGGTGAGGTTAGGCTGGGACACCCACGGAAAGGGTCTGGGAAAGCAGAAAGGGAAGAAACTCCCCCCCTCCTCCCCTGCATATGAAAATATCCATTACACAACCAGAGTCTGTAGACATCAGTATACATCTAAAACTTTGGGGTGTGATTATGAGTCTGAAAATCAGCACAGTGTTATTTAAACATAAGCAAAACTATACATTTTTACAAACCCACACCCAGAGGGGCTATATAAATGGATAATCTACAAAACATGTATACAAAGAAAAATCTAGTGTACGTCTCTTTAAATTACTACATGTATCATCATGCTGAAAGATAAAATTGCTTCTGGTGTCTTTTGAGATCTGAAAATTAAGTTATCTGTTCTCAGCACCTGTTTTGCAAATTCATCATCCAGTGTAACTAAATCACTCCAGAGTTTCTTCCTGATTATCAAGCACCGTGTACATTCATTCCATGTTAATAAACATCCACTTATTTCACAAAAATATCTGCCAGTGTTGGAAGATGAATACAGTTTCACATATTGTACTTGGAGTAAAATTAGATTAAAGTGATAAAAGGTTTAGAAACAAACTGATGATTTTGAAAGCCGTAAACTCTTGTGTCACTGTTGTAAATTAAACTAGAAAAGGACAGTCATGCTACCATTAAAGCAACAACAACCCTTATTTTTAAGCATAGATTAAAATGTATATGTTTGCTTAAACATGGTCAAAATACAAACTCTGGTGCCTGTTTACATGATGCTATAGCTGCCCTCATTCCTAAATCTTTTCTTTCTAAGTTTGTGAAGAGTGTACAGCAAATCAGAAGTTGTAATGCTGCTCATTGTTCTCTATCTATGAAAATCAATAGCCTGTTGTACCTCAGAATTGTAATTTATTATCCACTGAGGTTTCAAAATGACCCTTGCATTTAATCTGTCTAGCCTTATTGACCCCCTTCTCCAATACCTGACTCTTTTTTTTTTTTTTTTAAATAATTTTTATTAAGGTTCACCAAGCAGAGAATAAAACATTTTACAATGTGGGACACTGATACGTAAAATTACAAGTGCATACAATGGGAGGCGCTGGGCACCCCATCCTGCTGCAAATAACAATCACATTGAATGGTATTCACATCATACAGTAGTACATAGTACGCCTTCTGGCCAATAATGAGGGCCACTCTTGGGCCCTTCACGCTTTTAAGACTTATGGAAGGCTAATGAAAATTAAGGGACCGCTTTTGGATCCCATCGTAGGGTATAAACTTAACACAACAGCTTTTTGCCAACGGACCGACTTGTGGGTGCCAGATAATGGCTTATATAAACGTATAAAGTAGTCGCTGAATATAAATTTGTACTATGAAAATACAAAAGATTCTGGGCCATGATCTCACTTTAAGAGACTTAAAGGGACACTGAACCCAATTTTTTTCTTTCATGATTCAGATTAGAATATACAAATTTAAACAACTTTCTAATTTACTCCTATTATCAATTTTTCTTTGTTCTCTTGCTATCTTTATTTGAAAAAGAAGGAATCTAAGCTAAGGAGCCAGCAATTTTTTTGGTTCAGACCATGGACAGCACCTGTTTATTGGTGCTGTACAATCAGCAAGGACAATCCAGGTTGTTCACCAAAAATGGGCCGCCATCTAATCATACATTCTTGCTTTTCAAATAAACATACCAAGAGAATGAAGAAAATTTGATAATAGGAGTAAATTAGAAAGTTGCTTAAAATTGCATGCTCTATCTGAATCACAAAAGAAAAAAAATGGGTTCAGTGTTCCTTTAAGGTATGTAGTCGGTATATACAATACATTTACATCAAAGTACAGCTGTTATGTTTAAATAAACTAAGCACACCTGCCTTATATTTGTAGAGAAAAAAGTATAAAGAATGGCAGGGACTATTAGCTACGAGGTAAAGAATAATTAGCGCTTAGGATAGAGCAGAGACTACATAACTCTGCCTAGAATTGCGAATGGTTTTAATTGCCCCTATCCCCAATAATTCTAGTAAGGGGGGGGGGGGGGGCTAACAGGACAATATCTCCTTGCTGTAGTAAATGCTATGCACACTGAAAACACTTTTGAGCTAAAACTTACTAAATAACAAAATTAATAACTGTAAGATAGGCATAGGTCATCCCTAGCTGGATACTAATATTAGAAACCAGAGGTCACTCATGATCTCAAAATAAAGTGTATCAGCAGCAGTAAGGGTCTTTCTTGGAACCATGGAAGTGTTAGTAAGCGGAATAAAACCTCTAAACCTTTAAACAACTAGGCAAGAGAACATGAACTCCAGTATAGTCTAGTTGTGATAAAACATTTTAGCAATTTTACCCTATAAAATCCTCTAAAAGTGGTGAACCAAGTATGAACTTCCCTCCACAAAAAATTGTAGAGGCATAGTGAACTCTGCCATCCTGGCCGCTGACACCAGAGACACAGCCAAAGGTAATATTTATGCTAAAGAGTGTAAGTTGGCAGAGTGAGAAAATGAAATCTCATGTCGTTTACCTCAGTTAGTCAAGAATGGAGTCAATTGTACAGAAGAAAACAGAAAACATACAATATATACTTGACTTAATAGAGTACTCTAACAAATATATACAGAGGTGACGTGCTAACCTATACAAGAAATCTAATACATTATATTTTACCTGCATATACTATGTGTATAGGTATGAGAAGCTCACCCTTGGGGGTATCCACACTTATAACTAAAGCATAGCATATTTATTTAATAAAAGTTGTTAGAGTTGGAGAAACATGGGCACCAATCCCTCCCTACAGAAATTAGCCCAATAGACCCTACATGTGGGAATAAGTGGAAACATGGATGAGCCCCCCCAAAAAAATTGGTAGAACCAGGGCCCGCATTCAGTCCTCAGATATCTTAGGAATCACAAAAGTTACCGGTTGTTTGGTACAGCAGCATGGGATAGTCATAAAGCATCACAGTCAAGAGCCTCCAGCTCCACCAGAATCTGGCCCATGTTTTAGCCAACACCAACTTTGCATGTCTTCACCAGCCTCAGCACAGCACATCCAGCTGACAAAACCCCCATAGAGGTCCATGGGGACCCCATCCAGAGAAGTAAGTGCAGCCGGGACTCTGAAGGGTCAATCACCCTCCTCCAAATCTCAGTCATATCTCTGCGAGCTGTTATATTCTCTGTGTTCGTCAAGGGAGAGGACATCATCCTCAATTCTAACACAGAGACGATGGAAGAGTAACCACTCTCCCCGGTTTCCCCGACGGGCTTCGGAACAAGTATAGGCCAAACCATCATCCGCACTGAGGAGCACCCGAGGTAAGCAAAGGCATCAGTTTGTTCCCTTGGCGCAGCACCCATCTGTGTGTTTCTCTCAGAAGTTACTGCTTGGCTATGCGGAGAGGGAGTCGGGTCGCCATATTTGATAGCCAAAGAGATGAGGAAGTTGTCAATGCGGCGATCTACCCATGGATTCTCCAGGAGTGCAAGCACCTTCTCCTCTGATATATGCTCCATACCTCCCATAGCTATCTAGTAGATATTAGTTTGAGGGGCTTATCTTGTTAGAGTTGTGATCCACCACACGGGTATAAAGATGGTCGCTTCTCGTTGCTTTAGGTTGAGGAGTTCCACTTGAAAGGGACTTATTTCGATTTCAGAGGTGGCCCATGAATGCAGCTTCCATTCCCCAAGGATTTTGCCTCTCTTTTAAAACGAAGTTTGGTCAGCCCAGCAGTCAGTTAATTATAAAATCATAGATTATATGCGGAGCTGTGATAGTGTGCGACCGCTCGGTTCCAAAGCGTATACCTGACTCTTTTAATAGACCATCAAATCTAGTATAATGAAAGAAAATGTAAAAAGACTTTGACCCTGATGATGAAAAACTTGTCAGCACAGAGAGATATCTGGCAAGATTTTTGAGATTTTTTTTTATCAGTGTTATATTGCAACTTATATGCCTCTACTTCATATCTAGAGCTCTGCACAGAGAAATAAACAGCTCTCATGCTAAAATGTACCTTTCTAAAAAATGTTTGAGGGACATTGTTGATAAGTGAAAATTATAAATATATCCACTACTAAAATGTAAAGTATAGGCAGCATAATATGTTGTTTTTGAATTGCCTTTATTATTGTATTTTTTTTTAAAATAGTGTGTGCAACTTTAAATGTTATATTGTAATAAACAAATAAAATCTAGAAGATATTTCTGTTTTTGTACGCAGTTCTATCCGATTCTATCGCTACTGGCAAAATATGTTTAATTCTAACTAAATATGTTTGTGTACTGTTAAAAGGGATACCAACCCAAGGATAGGAGATATCCTGCAAAAGCTTGCGCCCTTTTTAAAGATGTACGGGGAGTACGTAAAAAACTTTGATAAAGCAATGGATATGGTGAACACTTGGACTCAGCGATCTGCTACCTTTAAAGAAGTCATCCATACAATTCAGGTACCGTAACTGTATTAATGACCATTCTTATTCTGTATATTAAAATGTCATGAAAGTTAAAGTGATGGTAAACTTTACATGATTTAAAATCAGGTCTGGAATCTAAGCAATATTTTAGATAGTCTTTAATTGACCATTTCTAATGAAGATACACTGTAACTTACTTTTTAATCTAGCTGTGCTATTCTAATACCCACACTACAGCCGCTGACTTCAAAATCCATTTTGTTTTGGTGAGCTCACAGTTTGAACTGTTCTCCAATCAGTGCTCTAGCCGTACGGCACTTTTTTTTTTGTAGCTAGAGTGCAGATTGAAGAACTGTTCAAACTGTTGGCTCCCAAAAAAAAAAAGACTTTTTACGTGGGCAGCAAGAGTGCGGGGTATTCGTTTGGCATGGTTAGATTTTAAACCTAAGTTACATCATATCTTTATTTGAAGTGATCAATTAAAGTAACAGTAAACTATAACTTAGATGCTGGACCTGATTTTAAAACATATAAAGTCTTCCATCACTTTAAAACTAATCTTTCATGATTCAAACAGATAATACAATTTAAAAAAAACAAAAAACTCCTCTTCAATTTTCTTCTGTTATGTCTTTTTTCTTAGTATGGTTTATTGAAACGTAACTCTTTCCCATAACAGCAAGAGCATGCAGGTGTCTTGACCACTGTATGGCATCACTGTTTGTAACAATATTATATATAGTGTATGCTCCCAAGCCTATCTCATTCTGCTTGTATAGAAAGGTAGAAAGGAGCTATGTTTCACAAAACGATATGGAGAGAGGTAAATTTAATGGATGTGAATTTAAACTTTTTTAAGCTATACTGCACATGATTCAAATTATAACTGACATGCGAGGTCTAGCAGGTGCACTTGTAGACTTTTGCATCCTTCTTTGTATTTTGTTTTAAATACTTACAAAATCTGTTTTTCATGAAAAGAATTGTAATGTTTCTAGTCTTATATTTAATTATATTTGTAGGTTAATACATTTGATTTGTTTTCTGGAAATACATATTTACATCTCTATTATGGATTACTAATAAATACATAGTTTCATCTCTGTTATGGATTACTAATAAATACATAGTTACATCTCTGTTATGGATTACTTATAAATTCATAGCTTCATCTCTGTTATGGATTACTTATAAATACATATTTTCATCTCTGTTATGGATTACTAATAAATACATAGTTACATCTCTGTTATTGATTACTAATAAATACATATTTTCATCTCTGTTATGGATTACTAATAAATACATATTTTCATCTCTGTTATGGGATACATAGTTTCATCTCCTCTGTTATTGATTACTTATAAATACATAGTTTCATCTCTGTTATGGATTACTAATAAATACATAGTTACATCTCTGTTATGGATTACTAATAAATACATATTTTCATCTCTGTTATGGTTAACTAGTAAATACATAGTTTCATCTCTGTTATGGATTACTAATAAATACATAGTTACATCTCTGTTATGGATTACTAATAAATACATAGTTGCATCTCTGTTATGGATTACTAATAAATACATAGTTACATCTCTGTTATGGATTACTTATAAATACATAGCTTCATCTCTGTTATGGATTACTTATAAATACATATTTTCATCTCTGTTATGGATTACTAATAAATACATAGTTACATCTCTGTTATTGATGACTAATAAATACATATTTTCATCTCTGTTATGGATTACTAATAAATACATATTTTCATCTCTGTTATGGGATACATAGTTTCATCTCCTCTGTTATTGATTACTTATAAATACATAGTTTCATCTCTGTTATGGATTACTAATAAATACATAGTTACATCTCTGTTATGGATTACTAATAAATACATATTTTCATCTCTGTTATGGTTAACTAGTAAATACATAGTTTCATCTCTGTTATGGATTACTAATAAATACATAGTTACATCTCTGTTATGGATTACTAATAAATACATAGTTGCATCTCTGTTATGGATTACTAATAAATACATAGTTACATCTCTGTTATGGATTACTTATAAATACATAGTTACATCTCTGTTATGGATTACTAATAAATACATAGTTTCATCTCTGTTATGGATTACTAATAAGTACATATACAAACTGTTGGCAACTTAGCGTGATTTTTTCCCAGCTATACATCAAAGCAACACATATATTTAAAAGGGACAGTAAAGTCAATGCAATTTTAAACAGCTTTTCAATTTACCTCATTTACATTATTGGCTTAGTTTTCATGGTGTCCTTTGTTGAAATGCATACCTAGGTAGACTCAGGGGCAGTAATGTGCTACTGGGAACTAGCTGCTGATTGGTAGCTGCACATATATGCCTCTTGTCATGAACTCACCTAATGTGTTCAGCACGCTCCCAGTATTGCATTACTGCTCCTTTGCCAAAGGATACCAAGAGAATGAAGCACATTTGATTATAGAAGTAAATTGAAAAGTTTAAAAGTGTATGTTCTATATATGAATCATGATACAAGTGGGGTTTCATGTCCCTTTAAGAAGATGCAAAACAGCAAAATATCTCTCATATGCTATTTGTAGAATTATTCAAACTTCTGGTGCAAAGTGCAAATAGTGGAGAATGATAAATCACTATTTGGAGTGCAGTCCAAGAACACCATAATTATCTTATTATGAATAAATGTAGCTTGTCTTGTTATGAACATATGAGTTGGAAAATGAATTAAAGGGACACTGAAGTCAAAATTAAACTTTCATGATTCAGATAGAGCACACAATTGTAAACAACTTTCCAATTTACTTCCATTAACAAAATGTGCACAGTCTTTTTATATTTACACTTTTTGAGTCACCAGCTCCTACTGAGCATGTGCAAGAACTCACATAATATATGTATATGCATTTGTGATTGGCAATGCCTGTCACATGATACAGAAGGAGTGGAAATAGACATAACTTTGATATTGGTCAGAAAAAAATCTACTACTCATTTGGATTACAGAATAAGTGCAATTGCATTGTCTTTTTATCAAGCATTTGTTGTTTATGCAAATCTACCGTATTTACTGGTCCTTTAAAGGGACAGTCTACTCCAGAATTGTTATTGTTTAAAAAGATGGATAATCCCTTTATTACCTATTCCCCAGTTTTGCATAACCAACACTGTTATATTAATATACTATTTACCTCTGTGATTACCTTGTTTCTAGCCCTCTGCAGACTACCCCCTTATTTCAGTTCTTTTGACAGACTTGCATTTTAGCCAATCATTGCTGACTCCTAGGTAACTCCATAGGCGTGAGCACAATGTTATCTACCTATGTTATCTATCTATCTTCTCTCAATATTTAGAGAACAAAGCAAATTTGATGATAAAAGTAAATTGAAAAGTTGTTTAAAACTACTTGTCCTATCTAAATCATGAATGTTTAATTCTGACTAGACTGTCCCTTTAACCATCATCTTTATTTGTCAATTAAATTTCCTATGTTATTTTTGTCCACTTCTCAAGTAACTTCTCTTATCTAAAAAAACAAAAACCTTTGCAGAAAGAGGACGTGTGTGGCAACCTCACTCTACAGCATCATATGCTCGAACCCGTGCAGAGGATTCCGCGCTATGAACTGCTGCTCAAAGATTACTTGAAAAAACTGCCGGAAGACTCTCCAGATAGGAAGGATTCAGAAAGTAAGAGTCCAAGAATTATTGGGGAAAAGGGGGGATATTGCAGTTTGTGCACATCAAGCTGGTTAAAAAGTGAGTGCTGCTGTTCCTCAGGATTTTATTTTTGTGTGACACAAAACAATACAGTATATTTAGTCTACCACATCTGCTTCCATCTAATTGTAATGGATTATGTAATAACAGACATAGGGCAGTTGTTATCCAACTGGATGTATAATATGACCCAAATTTGCTTAAAGGGAATGTGATTGGAAACCTCTTAAAGGGACATGAAACCATTTTTTTCTTTTATGATACAGATAGAGCATATATTTTTAAACAACTTTCCAATATACTTTTATTATCAATTTTGCTTCATTCTCTTGGTATCCTTTGTTGAAGAAACAGCAATGTACTACTGGTAGCTAGCTGATCCCACAGGTAAGATAATGATATGGGATATATATGTACAGCCACCAATCAGCAGCTAACTACAAGATCCAGAGCCTACCTATGTATGCTTTTCAACAAAGGATACCAAGATAACTAAACAAATTAGATAATAGAAGTAAATTGGAAAGATGTTTAAAATTGTACACTGTCTAAATCATGAAGGAAAAAAAATTGGTTTCATATCTCTTTAAATTCTAAATTAAAAAATATAAAAGACAAAGAAATATGCATCAAAAAGAATAAAGCAGCTGCTCGTGGGCGGATTACTTGGAACTGTATCTTGTTTCTTCTTTCTGAGTTATGTATCACTGTTAAGATTATATAAGCATAATTATAATATGCACTGATTCATTAGAACATTTTAATATTCAACACATGCTCTTGTTTATACCCAAGTGTTAAATTCCTGCAGGGATCGTGAACTCTTAGTATATATCAGCAATTAAGCCCTACGCCGCTAAAGAGATTTTAAGGGTGACCATATTGCCGCTTTAAAAAGGGACACATATGAAAAATACATATGTCAGGGTTGTTTAAATAAATATTTTGTATAAGATGATATGAACCAATCAGGAAGCGCCTATGGCATACACCCACAATTTGTGCAATCAGGAATCCGGAATGGTACAAAGGGGAGTGACAAATGACGTAATGCGTCTGGATTGATTGGTCACCTCAGATTAAGGGTTTTTAAAGCGGCTCACCCAGGTACTCGGCTTGTCATTTTTCTAAAATAATTTAAGCATTGATAAAGGCCAGGTTATAGGCCGAAAGGCGTTTGTTATTTTTATTTTGTACTGTGTGGAATATCCCTGGGACCTGAAACCGACGTCTGCAGTTATCGGCCAGGAAACAGGGGGATATTTCCACAGTTGGTATAGTGGTGGTGGATACCTGCTATTTTTACATAGACTTATTAAAGGTTAAATTTCTATATATATTGAGAAAGAATGCTAGATAAACCCTTTTCTTTTCCCTAGTTCTTGTATGGGGGTTGATTGTTCATTGTATCTACTAAGGGTAGCACCAGTCCTGCTATATTTTGGCAAGCCCATTATTTCTTTATCACATTGTACCATAGTGCCAGCTTCAATTTTGTGTATTGGATAAGAACCCTGACATGTGCATTTTTTATATGTGTCCCTTTTTAAAGCGGCAATATGGTCACCCTATTTTAAAATATCATTTAATACTGTCATTTTGTTACCACATTTACAAGATTTTGCAAACTTTAGTTATACTCCTATTGAAAAGCTTGGCGGAGTTCATGGTCTCTTGTGCTGTGGACTGTTAGAGACAGATGTGTATGAGCATGAGCATGTGATCTGAGTTAACCAATCACTATGTAGAATGTTGCAGGTTCGTGTAAATTTCAACATACTTGAAGGGACATGAAACACAAATGTTTCTTTAACAATTCAATTTTAAACTTTTCCACTTTAATTTTATTATCAAATTTCATTCATAGTTGAAGGAACAGCAGTGCACTACTGGGAGCTATCTGAACACATTTATGTGTAGCGGTTGCAACAACCAATCAGCACCTGGCTCCCAGCAGTGCATTGCTGCTTTTAAGTCTTCTGTTTAAAGGAACATAATACTTATATGCTAAATCACTTAAAAGTGATGCAGCATAACTGTAAAAAGCTGACAATAACAATATAAACTGAACAACTCTATGTAAAAAAGGAAGATATTTTACCTCAAAATTTCTTCAGCTCACCAGAGTAAGTGCTCTGTAAAAAGTTATACTTCAGCTGCTGTCCAGCTGCAGGTTAAACAAAAAAAAAAAGGAAGAAATGAACAGCAGCCAATCAGCATCAGCAGTGTTGAGGTCATGAACTGGGGTCTCATGAGATTTCATAGTAAAGTTCCTTATACTGAATACCAAAATAAAATGAGTGTGCGTGAGGCACACGCTCCCTTGCAGGTCCCTGTACAGGCATACTGATTTGCTGCTTAAAGTCCTTCACAATAGTGTGTGAATACTTAGGACATTTTGAGGTAAAATATCTTTCTTTTTTACATAGAGATGTTCAGGTGATATTTTCTAGTCAGCTTTTTACAGCTATGCTGCATTACTTTCATGTGTTTCAACATTTGAGTATCATGGCCCTTTAAGTATGATGGAGACACTGCAGTCTCTCTGGGAGGTGCTGGACCATGGACACATTTTAGAGGTATTTTATTTGAAAAATAGCTAGAATATATAATGAAGGAGAGAAAATAAAACATTGCAATATACATTAAAGAGGCATAAACCCCAAAATGTTTCATGATTCATATAGTGTACAATTTAAAAAGAAAAAAATACTTCCAATTTACTTTTATTTTGAAATTGACTTTGTTCTTATGCTATGCTTTATTTAAAAGCAGGTAGGTAGGTTTGGGAGAATGCACATCTAGAGCACTATATGACAGCAATTTTGTAAGAACGTGTTTAACAACCTTATATAGGCCTAGATTTGGAGTTCGGCGGTAGAAGGGCTGTTAACGCTCCGCGGGTTTTTTTCTGGCCGCACCATAAATTTAACTCTGGTATCGAGAGTTCAAACAAATGCTGCGTTAGGCTCCAAAAAAGGAGCGTAGAGCATATTTACCGCAAATGCAACTCTCGATACCAGAGTTGCTTACGGACGCGGCCGGCATCAAAAACGTGCTCGTGCACGATTCTCCCATAGGAAACAATGGGGCAGTTTGAGCTGAAAAAAAACCTAACACCTGCAAAAAAGCAGCGTTCAGCTCTTAACGCAGCCCCATTGTTTCCTATGGGGAAACACTTCCTACGTCTGCACCTAACACTCTAACATGTACCCCGAGTCTAAACACCCCTAACCTTACACTTATTAACCCCTAATCTGCCGCCCCCGCTATCGCTGACCCCTGCATTACACTTTTAACCCCTAATCTGCCGCTCCGTAAACCGCCGCCATCTACGTTATCCCTATGTACCCCTAATCTGCTGCCCTAACATCGCCGACCCCTATGTTATATTTATTAACCCCTAATCTGCCCCCCACAACGTCGCCGACACCTGCCTACACTTATTAACCCCTAATCTGCCGAGCGGACCTGAGCGCTACTATAATAAAGTTATTAACCCCTAATCCGCCTCACTAACCCTATCATAAATAGTATTAACCCCTAATCTGCCCTCCCTAACATCGCCGACACCTACCTTCAATTATTAACCCCTAATCTGCCGACCGGAGCTCACCGCTATTCTAATAAATGTATTAACCCCTAAAGCTAAGTCTAACCCTAACACTAACACCCCCCTAAGTTAAATATAATTTTTATCTAACAAAATAAATTAACTCTTATTAAATAAATGATTCCTATTTAAAGCTAAATACTTACCTGTAAAATAAATCCTAATATAGCTACAATATAAATTATAATTATATTATAGCTATTTTAGGATTAATATTTATTTTACAGGCAACTTTGTAATTATTTTAACCAGGTACAATAGCTATTAAATAGTTAAGAACTATTTAATAGTTACCTAGTTAAAATAATAACAAATTTACCTGTAAAATAAATCCTAACCTAAGATATAATTAAACCTAACACTACCCTATCAATAAAATAATTAAATAAACTACCTACAATTACCTACAATTAACCTAACACTACACTATCAATAAATTAATTAAACACAATTGCTACAAATAAATACAATTAAATAAACTATCTAAAGTACAAAAAATAATAAAGAACTAAGTTACAGAAAATAATAAAATATTTACAAACATAAGAAAAATATTACAACAATTTTAAACTAATTACACCTACTCTAAGCCCCCTAATAAAATAACAAAGCCCCCCAAAATAAAAAATTCCCTACCCTATTCTAAAATACAAATATTACAAGCTCTTTTACCTTACCAGCCCTGAACAGGGCCCTTTGCGGGGCATGCCCCAAGAATTTCAGCTCTTTTGCCTGTAAAAAAAAACATACAATACCCCCCCCCCAACATTACAACCCACCACCCACATACCCCTAATCTAACCCAAACCCCCCTTAAATAAACCTAACACTAATCCCCTGAAGATCTTCCTACCTTGTCTTCACCATACCAGGTTCACCGATCCGTCCTGGCTCCAAGATCTTCATCCAACCCAAGCGGGGGTTGGCGATCCATAATCCGGTGCTGAAGAGGTCCAGAAGAGGCTCCAAAGTCTTCATCCTATCCGGCAAGAAGAGGACATCCGGACCGGCAAACATCTTCTCCAAGCGGCATCTTCTATCTTCTTCCATCCGATGACGACCGGCTCCATCTTGAAGACCTCCAGCGCGGATCCATCCTCTTCTTCCGACGACTAGACGACGAATGACGGTTCCTTTAAGGGACGTCATCCAAGATGGCGTCCCTCGAATTCCGATTGGCTGATAGGATTCTATCAGCCAATCGGAATTAAGGTAGGAATTTTCTGATTGGCTGATGGAATCAGCCAATCAGAATATAGTTCAATCCGATTGGCTGATCCAATCAGCCAATCAGATTGAGCTCGCATTCTATTGGCTGTTCCGATCAGCCAATAGAATGCGAGCTCAATCTGATTGGCTGATTGGATCAGCCAATCGGATTGAACTATATTCTGATTGGCTGATTCCATCAGCCAATCAGAAAATTCCTACCTTAATTCCGATTGGCTGATAGAATCCTATCAGCCAATCGGAATTCGAGGGACGCCATCTTGGATGACGTCCCTTAAAGGAACCGTCATTCGTCGTCTAGTCGTCGGAAGAAGAGGATGGATCCGCGCTGGAGGTCTTCAAGATGGAGCCGGTCGTCATCGGATGGAAGAAGATAGAAGATGCCGCTTGGAGAAGATGTTTGCCGGTCCGGATGTCCTCTTCTTGCCGGATAGGATGAAGACTTTGGAGCCTCTTCTGGACCTCTTCAGCACCGGATTATGGATCGCCAACCCCCGCTTGGGTTGGATGAAGATCTTGGAGCCAGGACGGATCGGTGAACCTAGTATGGTGAAGACAAGGTAGGAAGATCTTCAGGGGATTAGTGTTAGGTTTATTTAAGGGGGGTTTGGGTTAGATTAGGGGTATGTGGGTGGTGGGTTGTAATGTTGGGGGGGGGGTATTGTATGTTTTTTTTTACAGGCAAAAGAGCTGAAATTCTTGGGGCATGCCCCGCAAAGGGCCCTGTTCAGGGCTGGTAAGGTAAAAGAGCTTGTAATATTTGTATTTTAGAATAGGGTAGGGAATTTTTTATTTTGGGGGGCTTTGTTATTTTATTAGGGGGCTTAGAGTAGGTGTAATTAGTTTAAAATTGTTGTAATATTTTTCTTATGTTTGTAAATATTTTATTATTTTCTGTAACTTAGTTCTTTTTTATTTTTTGTACTTTAGATAGTTTATTTAATTGTATTTATTTGTAGCAATTGTGTTTAATTAATTTATTGATAGTGTAGTGTTAGGTTAATTGTAGGTAATTGTAGGTAGTTTATTTAATTATTTTATTGATAGGGTAGTGTTAGGTTTAATTATATCTTAGGTTAGGATTTATTTTACAGGTAAATTTGCTATTATTTTAACTAGGTAACTATTAAATAGTTCTTAACTATTTAATAGCTATTGTACCTGGTTAAAATAATTACAAAGTTGCCTGTAAAATAAATATTAATCCTAAAATAGCTATAATATAATTATAATTTATATTGTAGCTATATTAGGATGTATTTTACAGGTAAGTATTTAGCTTTAAATAGGAATTATTTATTTAATAAGAGTTAATTTATTTCGTTAGATAAAAATTATATTTAACTTAGGGGGGTGTTAGTGTTAGGGTTAGACTTAGCTTTAGGGGTTAATACATTTATTAGAATAGCGGTGAGCTCCGGTCGGCAGATTAGGGGTTAATAATTGAAGGTAGGTGTCGGCGATGTTAGGGAGGGCAGATTAGGGGTTAATACTATTTATGATAGGGTTAGTGAGGCGGATTAGGGGTTAATAACTTTATTATAGTAGCGCTCAGGTCCGCTCGGCAGATTAGGGGTTAATAAGTGTAGGTAGGTGTCGGCGACGTTGAGGGGGGCAGATTAGGGGTTAATAAATATAACATAGGGGTCGGCGATGTTAGGGGTAGCAGATTAGGGGTACATAGGGATAACGTAGGTGGCGGCGATTTGCGGTCGGAAGATTAGGGGTTAATTATTTTAAGTAGCTTGCGGCGACGTTGTGGGGGGCAAGTTAGGGGTTAATAGATATAATACAGGGTTCGGCGGTGTTAGGGGCAGCAGATTAGGGGTACATAAGTATAACGTAGGTGGCGGTCGGCAGATTAGGGGTTAAAAATTTTAATCGAGTGGCGGCGATGTGGGGGGACCTCGGTTTAGGGGTACATAGGTAGTTTATGGGTGTTAGTGTACTTTAGGGTACAGTAGTTAAGAGCTTTATAAACCGGCGTTAGCCAGAAAGCTCTTAACTCCTGCTATTTTCAGGCGGCTGGAATCTTGTCGTTAGAGCTCTAACGCTCACTGCAGAAACGACTCTAAATACCGGCGTTAGGAAGATCCCATTGAAAAGATAGGCTACGCAAATGGCGTAGGGGGATCTGCGGTATGGAAAAGTCGCGGCTGAAAAGTGAGCGTTAGACCCTTTAATCACTGACTCCAAATACCAGCGGGCGGCCAAAACCAGCGTTAGGAGCCTCTAACGCTGGTTTTGACGGCTACCGCCGAACTCTAAATCTAGGCCATAGTGTGCATACACTGCTGCCATCTAGTGTTCAAAAGTATGTTTGCAAAACATCTGCCATAGTTCTCCAGACACTGACATACAAGCTACAGAACTGTTTTTAAAATTGTTTGCTCTGTCTGAATCATGAATGAAAAAAAAATTGGAGTTCATGTCCCTTTAAAAAGATTATGGGGGAATTAAATGTGGAGTTGTGCCACTTCTGAGCTGCAAACTCAGGTAGCAGCATATGCTTGGGATTAAACACATTTCTATATTAGCATTTGTTTAATTATAAAACAATTAAACAAATTAGAGTATTTTATTATTACGTTTATGTATTTTAACCCTTTAAGGACACAGCTTTCAGTTTGCTCAATTGTTTTATGACGGAAAAATTCCGTCATATGTCCTTAAGAGTTTAAATTTTGCAGAAACATTTTTGCAAATTCCTAATACTTTTTAACATTTATGTCACAGTTTTTTTGTTGTTGTTTTTTTTTTTTCTTTTTTTCATGCTTTGCATTTTTACCCCTTGGCTCCAAAGAGGATATAATGAGGGGTCTATTTTTTAACCTGTTTGAGGAATATAGCTCAATAAGCATATCAGCTACTTAAAGGGACATACTCATGGATTTTGAAATGCATAGTAGTTTGTTACAGATTCTATTGAAGCATCTTTGCAATATTTCTCTGTTTACAAACTATGTCTTCTAAAATATATATTTTTTTCTATCATGCATATGATCAGCATTTACACAAAAATAATTTTTTTGCATGAACAAATAAATAGTAGGTAAAAGCTGTTAAATTTAAACTAAAACGTATATTGCATCATCCGCTTGTATTCCTCCTGCTAAACATTAGCGGCTGATAACTGCCTGCGCTTTACTGGTCTTTTCTGCAAGACTGACAAGAAAATATTTATGTATTCAGGAGCGGGAAGTTATTTGTTTTCTTTTTTTTAAATACATGTTCAAATACTCACTTTAAATGAAACAGAGAAACAAGTTGACTACAATGTCCCTTTAATTTTTTAACACACATGTAGTTCACTGCAGATATTGCCATTGGATGGGCTATCTGCATTTGTTTATCATTCCAAGTTTCTGTGACATGCGGCACTTGACCTGCATGAATATTGCAAGAATGCTATTAAAGGGATTGTTCCCCTTAAATTTATTAGGATTATACTCCTATGCATTTCAAATATAATGGGTTGTAAAGTAAATCACATAGCAAATCACTGCAGCACCCTCTGGCCACAGGGTTAATTTCCCATTTTTTATTAAAGGGACACAAATCCCAATTTTTTTCTTTCATGATTCAGATAGATCATTCAATTTTTAGCAACTTTCTGATTTACTCCTATTATAAATTTGTCTTTGTTCGCTTATTATCTTTATTTTAAAACGCAGGAATGTAAGCATAGGAGCCATTTTTGGCTCGGCACCAGGGTAGCACTTGCTGATTGGTGGCTAGATTTAGCCACCAATCAGCAGGTACTACCCAGGTGCTGAACCAAAAATGGTCAGGCTACTAATATTACATTCCTGATTTTTCAAATAAAGATACTAAGAGAATGAGGAAAAAATTATAATAGGAGTAAATTAGAAAATTGCTTAAAATTGCAGCTCTATCTGAATCATGAAAGAAAAAATGTGGGTTTTGTGTCCCTTTAATTCAGATGCTCATGTTTCTCAGTATTCCGCAAAAGAAATGTCACTTTTATGCCTGGCTGGGTAAGATTATATTCTATGATGCGTATGCACTGAAATGTTTGTCTAAAAAGGAGTCAACTTGGCATAACTTTACGAACCAACTCAATAAGTAGCACACTGTATGCTGGCTGAATGTTTAATGTGTGTAATTGGATCATGCTTATTACAGAATCCCTGGAGCTCATTTCTACTGCAGCAAATCACTCAAACGCAGCCATTCGAAAGATGGTAGGTAAAACGGTTTACTTATGTTACTTATGGTGACTGTTAACCAGGTTTTTTTTTTTTATTATTATTTTTTTGCTACATATAATTAAGTATTTGTAAAATAATTCAAAGTATAAATTTAATTTGGTAGTAACACTTGTAAGTCTTAAGTCCAGTGGCAGTTCCCAAATCTTCCTGCTGCCTGGAATTTGCAAGAACAAAGCAAATAAAATAATAGCAGATAAGGAAGTTTTTGTTGCGGGGGGATATTATCATGTTTTTCCATGTTGTCAGTCAGCAAAAGATGTGCATAATTATTTGTTACTGCCCTCTCCTGCTGAAAAAGAAAATATTTCTCTCCTTAATTTATTCTGGATGATCTTTTTTACCTGTTGGAGTGTTTTATTTATAAATAGATTCTTTATGTCTATTTTGTTATTTGAAATTGTTGCTCTAATTGCAAGCTTTACTGGAAATATCAATGGTAGCTATACAAAAGCTATGTAAACAAGGTATAACAGCGGATATCAACCTCCGTGTGAATGGGGGGAGAGAAAGAGCCCAGCCTATTTGAAGGGATGGTTCTGCTGCAATTTTGAATACAATTAACTCTTATTAAGTTATTAGTTAATTATGTAAATTGTTGTTTTTAATAAAGAAAGCTGATGCAAAAATATATACTTTATAATATATTATGTGACGGTATATCTCTAGTTGTATATTCTTACTACAGTGAATAAATAATACAGCGCTTCAGTAGTTTATTACACCATGCGGCACTCACTATTCTTTTCTTATTAATCTTTTATATCCTTTACTGACTATGATCTCGTCACTGTCTCTCTTCAAGGACAATTTGAGCAGAGAAATTATGATTTCTAGATGCCAGTCTTCTACTATAAATAACATGATCCAATTTAATTTGTAACAATGTGTTTAAAGGGACACTGAACCCAAATTTTTTCTTTCGTGATTCAGATAGAGCATGCAAATTTAAGCAACTTTCTAATTTACTCCTATTATCAATTTTTCTTCATTCTCTTGCTTTTTTTATTTGAAAAAGAAGGCATCTAAGCAAGTTTTTGGTTTAGAACCATGGAAAGCACTTGTTTATTGGTGGGTGAATTTATCCACCAATCAGCAAGAACAACACAGTGTGTTCACCAAAAATGGGCCGGCATCTAATCTTACATTCTTGCATTTCAAATAAAGATACCAAGCGAATGAAGAGAATTTGATAATAGGAGTAAATTAGAAAGTTGCTTAAAATTGCATGCTGTATCTGAATCACAAAAGAAAAAAATTGGGTTCAGTGTCCCTTTAAATGTCCGAGTTAACAAACATGTAAAGGAGAACAAATATGGAAGTAGAATGAATGGGGAGAAGAAATATATACTTAATTTTCTCCACAGTGGTAAACTGAGATTGTATTCCTTTTTGTTGCTCTGGGGTTAAAGGGATATGATACCCAAATGTTGAAGCAATTGAAAGTGATTTAGCATATCTGTAAAATGCTGAATCGAAAATATCACCTTAACATCTTTAGGTAAATACTCCCTCAGTAACAACATCCCATTGCAAAGGGACTTTATGCAGCCAATCAGGATGCTAGTCCTGGGACTTGCATTGAGGATGCATCTGACATGTGCAGGCAAAATCATTTGAATTCATTTCAAGGATGTTTGCTATGAAATCTTGCAAGAGTTCAATACAATCCCACAAGATTGTAGCAAAGGAAAGTATGACATCAGCACTGATGAAGCTGATTGGCTGCTTTTTTAGTGAACATGCAGCTGACAGTAGCTAAAGGATAACTGATCAGATAGCCCTTATTCTTGTAAGATAAACAAAATTTGAGGTAAAATCACTTCTTTTTTACATAGAGTTGTTCATGTGATATTTTCAGGTGATATTTTTACAGTTATGCTACATCACTTTCAAGTGAGTTAGCATATGGGTTTCATGTCCCTTTAAAGGGACAGTCAACACCAGAATTGTTGTTGTTTTAAAAGATAGATAATCCCTTAATTACCAATTCCCTAGTTTTGCATAACCAACACAGTTATAATTATACTCGTTTTACCTCTGTAATTACCTTGTATCTAAGCCTCAGCAGACTGCCCCCTTATTTCAGTTCTTTTGACAGACTTGCATTTTAGCCAATCAGAGCTGTCTCCATGGTAAATTCACGTGCATGAGCTCAATGTTATCTATATGAAACACGTGAACTAATGCCCTATAGTGGTGAAAAACTATCAAAATGCATTTAGATTAGACACGGCCTTCAAGGTCTAAGAAATTAGCATATGAACCTCCTAGGTTTAGCTTTCAACTAAGAATACCAAAAGAAAAAAGCAAAATTGATGATAAAAGTAAATTGGAAAGTTGTTTAAAATTACATGCCCTATTTGAAACATGAAAGTTTTTTTTTTACTTGACTGTCCCTTTAATGTCAGAATGAAAGAATAGAGATTTTGCTAACAAAATGACAGTGGCTAGCCTTCTTTACAAGTCCAGACTGGCTTTTCAAAATAAAGTACAGAAAGTAGTGAGGGAATATGGCCATTGAGAAACAATTGTGCTTTTTTGTGTATTGATAGTTGGCTAGTATGTTAAGTTGTTGCAAGCCATTACAACATGAAAATCTTGGAATCACAGTGGGCCAGATTGCAAGTGGAGCACTATTTAGGGTTAGATCGCGACTTACAATTTGAAAGTAAATTCACAAGCAAAATTGAAAGAAAATGAAAAAATACAAATGAAATTCGTCAGTATTTATTTGTATCCTTTAAATGACTTATACAGGCTTAATACTTACCTCAATCTTTAGTGCAGTTCCTGGAAGCCGAATTGCTAAACTTCTCTGTTAGCGTAGATCTGGCAAGAAGAGGATCGAGTTAATGTGCTCTCCAGAGCGTATTAGGGTAAATATGTAGCTATAGATGAACTTTTCACCTGTAGCTTTGAAACATTTACATACGTTTAACGAAAATGAATGTAAATGTTTAACGAAAATGTGATTTTCATTTCATTTTAAACTAAACGAAAAACGAATAGTGCAGGCAACGAATATTCAGGGAAATGAATTTCCTTGAATATTTGGAATGAAAACTTGGTCCGAAAAGAAATTTTGTATAAATATATAGTATATATATTACTCTTTACTCCCGCTAACCCACCATTCGCAAATGTATTTTGTGCTCGAGCGAACATGCTTAAAAGGACACTTAAGTCAAAAATAAAGTTTTTTGATTCAGATAGAGCAGCAGTTTTAAGCCACTTTCCAATTTACATCCATTATCAAATTTTGCACAGTCTTTTTATCTTCACACTTCCTAGGGAACAAGATACTACTGAGCATGTGCACAAGCTCACAGGGTATAAGTATACTAGTCTGTGATTGGCTGATGTCTGTCACATGATACAGGGGGCTGGAAAAAGGGAGAAAAAATAAATTTGTCCAATAAAATTCAGAGTAGGTGTTAAATCATTGTATTTTTATTATGCTTGTGTTAATTATGCAATTCTACTGCATTGAGCGGTCCTTTTATTTCAACTTGTAAAAATGTGCAAGTTAGCGCAGATGCGATATTGGTTATCGTAATCTGAGCCAACAATAGCGCATCACTTGTAATCTGGTCCACTGTGATGGGTTTTTTATGTCCCTTGTAAGCATGCAGAATTTACAAGGGTTTAATCCTGGTATCTGCAACATTTGTTCCATTTTGTAACCACATTATGGAGTAATTTTTTCTTTCAAGTGATTCTGTCTCCAGAGACTTAGTACTTTGAATCAGCCTCATTATATGTTAATGACTGGATCTGTCTCTTTCTTGTACTTCTTTGGCTGATTTTCTTGAAGTCCCACTGGCTGGAAGCACTTCTGTATCACGGGTATCAATATCATGCAGCTAAATTTAGTCAACTACCTTTTAATGGCTTGTGTGTCTGTAATGAGTCACATCCCGTTGAGATTTTCGGGCATTTCAATCATTGAGCAGCATAGAGTTGAATAACTCAGTCTCTTGTGCTTTAATAACTTTGTAGAAAGACGAGGTCAAACGCAGACTCAGCTGGGGGAGAGCAATACATAAAATAATTGGGTTGGAACAAATGAATCATGAGCAGAATCCTTGCTGTGGTAGAGAAGATTCTTTTAATTCTAGCAGTCAGTGTTTTCGTTGTTTTTTTATAGAAGCTATTTTTTAGGAGATCAAAAAGTGTTTTATTTGTTACATCTAAACAAGACAATTTTAACCTGTATTGTTTTTTTGTTTGTTTTGCTAAATGCTGGTTCCTATAGTCTATATATAATATGTATTGTATATATACATGCACAGGGCAGTGATTTAACAGTGAAGTACGCTAAACATGGATTAATCAAGGAGTTAAATATTTGAAGTGGCACACAGCAGTGACTGAATTCTTAGTTGTCCAGAACACACCTGGATAATCGATGGGTTAAACCTATGTAGCAGAACACACATGCAACAGTGTTCCATTCCCTAGATTGCACAGCATACACATGGACAACCAAGTGGTTAATTCACTGCTGCAAACCATTTTTACAGTGGGGAATTAACCTCTTGATTACATGAAACACACAGAGCAGTGATCTGACCCTTAAGTTACAATCTAGGTCAGTGGCATCTGATAAAGGAAAAAAAAAATTAGCCTGGCTGCTAAAAAGATAATTTGCAAATCTCACACCTGTTTCCTTCCAAGGAACAGGGAACATACAAGAGTACCAGAGCCAATTTTCTAGGCAGTACTGGCTTCCCAGTGTAGCCCTCTTTTTTATATATAATAATTCAAACAGAGAAATAGAAATATACTGTAAATGTATCTAATTTTCATATATATTTCAGTTATCCAAGCCTGTTCAGTTGTATAAGCCACTGAATATTTTTTCTACTTTGGCACAGTAGCTGTAAATATGGTACTAAAACTGTTTCCGGGAAGAGCTGAAAACGTGTTTACATAATAAAAAGGCCTTCTGCCATATATAGGGTGACCATATTGCCACTTTAAAAAGGGAAACATATGAAAAATGTCAGGGCTGTTTAAATAAATGTTTTGAATAATGTTCCATTATAAGAACCCTGACATATGTATCCCTTTTTAAAGTGGTAATATGGTCACCCTAGCCATATAGCAAAATGCAAGTCTGTAAATAGAGATAAGGGAGCAGTTTGCAGAGGCTCAGATACAAGCTAATCACTGAGGTAAAAAGTATCTATACTATAATTGCGTTTGTAATGTGTCAGTCGCTGTCGGCAGTTGCGCACGCATTCCTCAAAGGAATGTTGGCAGCGTGAGGCAGTCAAAAAGAATGTTGGCCAAAAGCAAACCGCAGGTGGATTCTTTAATCGCCCTGCCATTTTCAGAATCCACCGGGATGCAGCGAAGGCAAACGGAGCATTAAAAAAAAAAACCTAACCGCCTGCAATAAGCATTAATAAAGAAATAATAATAACCGCCTGCAATAAGTATTAAAAAACAAACAAAAAAAACAAAAAACGCCCGCAATAAGTATTTTTTAAAAAAAACCTAACCGCCCACAAGAAGTATTAAAAAACAAACAACTACCTAAAATAAATATTAACCCCTAAATCAGCCAACCCCAACATCGCAAACTACCTAATACATCTATTAACCACTAAACCGCCATTAACCCAAATTGCTAATTAATCTATTAACCCCTAAACCGCCATTAATCCACATCGCAATTAACATATCTATTAACCCCTAAACCGCCAAACCCCACAACGCAAATAACTAATCACCAAGCCCCCTAAACTAACATTACTTTAAAAATAAATCTAAAATTACAGACAATGAAAAAAGTCTAACATTACACAAAATAATAAACCACATTATCCAAAATAAAAAAATTAGACCTAATCCCTATGAAAATAAAAAAGCCCCCCTAAATAAAAACACCCCTAATCTAAGAATAAATTACCAATAGCCCTTAAAAGGGCTTTTTAAAAGGGCTTTTTGTTGGGAATTGCCCTAAAGAAATCAGCTTTTTTACATATAAAATATACTAATCCCCCCTCTAACATTAAAACCCCCCACCCACTAAACCCCCCAAAATATAAAAAAAATACTAATAAACCGAAACTACCTATTGCCCCTAAAGGGGCATTTGTATGGGCATTCAGCTCTTTTTTTACTGCCCTTAAAAGGGCATTCAGCTCTTTTTCACATTGCCCAAAAAAAACCTAATTAAAAGAAATAAAACATTTTTTTTAAAAACAAACAAACACTAAAGCCCCAAATAGGTACTCACGGTTCCAGAAGTCCGGCGGGTCCATCATCTTCATCTACAGCGAAGGCAGAGCGGAGATGCAGAGCAGTGTTCCCAGACGTGGCGATCTTCAGCTGCACTCCTCGGCGGCGTGGAGGCTCCTCTTCATGCGATCATTCACCGCACCCTGAAGATTAAATGCAAGGTACCCCATAACAGACGATAAGATTTCAGTTGCTCTCATCCTATTGGCTGTTCACCAGCCAATACGATTTCACTTGCTCTTGGTTTCAGTGTGCAGCGGACGATCACATGAAGAGGAGCCTGCACTCTGCAGGGGAGCACTGTCACGGAGGACCGTTGCCGCCGAAAATCGCCACATCTGGGAATACTGCTCCGCAACTCCACTCTGCCCGCCTTCGCTGTGGATGAAGATGATGGATCCGCCTGGAAGAAGACCTCCGCCGGACTTCAGGAACTGTGAGTACCTATTTGGGGTTTAGTGTTATTTATTTATTTATTTATTTTTTTAATTATTTTTTTTCATTAGGATTTTTTGCGCAATGTGAAAAAGAGCTGAATGCCCTTTTTAAGGGCAGTAGAAAAGAGCTGAATGCCATTTTAAGGGCAATGCCCATAAAAATGCCCCTTTAGGGGCAATGGGTACTTTAGGTTTATTAGTGTTACCTTTTTTTTATTTTGGGGGGTTTGGTGTGTGGGGCGGTTAGTAATTTTTTAGGTAAAAGAGCTGTTTAACTTACTAGCAATGTCCTACAAAAGACCCTTTTAAGGGCTATTGGTAGTTTAGATTAGATTAGGGTTTTATTTTAAAAAAAGGGGGCTATTAGATTAGGAATAGAACAATAAATTAAATTAATAAAAGAAAAATCTTTTACAAAGGATATGTATAGAGAAACTGCAGAGCCATGAATAACAGCTGCAGATCAATTGAGGGTTACTGCCATTGGTCTGTCACGGCTCTGATAACCGGAAAAAAACTACATAAACAAAGAAAAAGAAAAGAACAGGCGCAATATGTCTGTAAAATACACAATTTATTACAATTTCACAAATAAAAACTCACAAGGGTGAACTCAACTTAAATGAGGTATGTAAAAAGCACTTGAGAACCATCCAAGTCTCTCACACAATATCCGACAGGTGCTGGTTTCAACCACAACTTTGCCTTTAGTGTTGAAGCGTCCTAGTGTCAGACACACACGATGGATCTATTCCCTATTACGGGGAAAGCTGTGATACCTTAACGTTCCTGGGACAAGAGAGTACTTAAAGACAGTCCAATGCAAAACACACGCCACACTAAATCAGCTGTATGCAAGCAATAAAGCCGGCAGCTTGCATCAGCTGTTTGCGGTAGCGGTTACGTGGTGGGCGTGGCCTTACGCTTTTCGTAAGGGTTCTCCTTACTTCGTCAGAGGCTGCCCACTAATTCCACCATCTCACTCTTAAAGCCTGTGATGACACTACGCTCCTCCTCCGCAAGCATGTAACGCTGACAGAGTAAACAGCAGGTGATGTGTTGACTCTCACTTTTCTGCATTCATCGTTAAGGAGTATTGTATTTAAAGGACATCACATATCCTAGTTTGATTCTTATAACAGTTATAAACCATATACTTGATAGAAAGATATTCTCTGCTTAAGAGTCATAACAACATAATATGATACTTCTAAAGGAATTCAAATTTTTATTAATAATAATGATTTTACTTTGAATAATAAAACCATAAAAACTGAATATAAGACGCTTATAAAATTCATGTAGCATAAAATAAATTAAATGATGCATTATACAAGTTATAATTTAATAAATATATATGTCGATTGAAAAAGGTTTACTTGATAAAAAGTCATTTTATTTGTTTAAAAATATACTTTTAGGAAGAATAAATTTCGCTAATCTAAAACCTAATTCATGTATATAAAAACGATAATATCACACATAGAAGGAAATTATTATTACATATGTTTGGGAGAAAACCTACTTAATATATACAGATCCTTCATGCAAAACTTTTACAGAAAGACAGCTAATATTGGTCTGCAATAGATCATTTATACAGTATGTTTCCAATTCATACAATATAGTTAATAACCTTACACCTCACTACCCCTGATACTAACTAATGTGAAAACATGTGTGTGTACAGAGATTCTATATGTGGGGACTCTAAGAGATTATTAGATAAATAGATATTGCCAATACTGGAAAACACTATAAGGCTCATTCATGTTTGCCTATGAGGTTATTAAACAGATCAACCATAGAGACCATATTCATTAACCAGAAAAGAGGCCAAATCTATATCTCTATTCATTCCGTTCGGTTCGAGGGACCCCAGGGTCCTAATCCAATAGGTTTCTCTACGTCGTAGGGTTATGAGTCTATTCCCCCCTCTTATATCCAGTCTCACTCTCTCGATCGCCTTAACTTTAAGGCTGCTTGGATCTTTATTGTGCACTTCCAGAAAATGAGCTGAAACGCCATGAGTTACAACTCCTTTTTCAATATTGACCAAATGCTCTCCTAAGCGGATCTTGAGGCTTCTTTTGGTCCTCCCTATATAAATTTTCCCGCAAAGACAAGAGAGATGGTACACAACATGTAAACAACTCAGACAGTTCTTTCTTAGATCTTAGATGTGGGAGAAAGAACTGTATGAGTTGTTTACATATTGATAAGGATCACTCAGAATTTAGATCTCTGAGAGATAATAAAACATATCAAATCAAAGAAAACATAAATTGTAAAAGTACACATGTTGTGTACCATCTCTCTTGTCTTTGCGGGAAAATTTATATAGGGAGGACCAAAAGAAGCCTCAAGATCCGCTTAGGAGAGCATTTGGTCAATATTGAAAAAGGAGTTGTAACTCATGGCGTTTCAGCTCATTTTCTGGAAGTGCACAATAAAGATCCAAGCAGCCTTAAAGTTAAGGCGATCGAGAGAGTGAGACTGGATATAAGAGGGGGGAAAAGACTTATAACCCTACGACGTAGAGAAACCTATTGGATTAGGACCCTGGGGTCCCTCGAACCGAACAGAATGAATAGAGATATTGATTTGGCCTCTTTTCTGGTTGATGAATAGGGTCTCTATGGTTGAATGAGCCTTATAGTGTTTACCAGTATTGGTAATATCTATTTATCTAATAATCTCTTAGAGTCCCCACATATAGAATCTCTGTACACACATATGTTTTCACATTAGTTAGTATCAGGGGTAGTGAGGTGTAAGGTTATTAACTATATTGTATGAATTGGAAACATACTGTATAAATGATCTATTGCAGACCAATATTAGCTGTCTTTCTGTAAACATTAGATTAGGAATATTTATTTTTTATTTTGTATAATGAAGTTTATTTTTCAGTAATCTTAGCTTTTTTATTGTTTGTAATTTTAGCTATTGGAAAGGGGGATAGGGACAGGGGGAAAGGGGGATAGGGACATGGGGAAAGGGGGATGGGGACAGGGGGATGGGGACAGGGGAATAGGACAGGGGGATGGGGACAGGGGAATAGGACAGGGGGATGGGGACAGGGGGATAGGACAGGGGGATGGGGACAGGGGGACAGGGGGATAGGGGAATAGATGAATAGAGGGATAGGGATGGATAGGTATATATCATTAAACATTTTGGCCCGTGTGCAGGGGCTTTACCACTAGTATTAATATAACCGTGTTGGTTATACAAAACTTGGGAATGGGTAATAAAGGGATTATCTATCTTTTTAAACTATAAGCAACACTTATTTACTCTGTTTCCAAAGGAAAAGATGAACAAACTGCTAGAGGTATATGAACGTCTTGGAGGAGAAGAAGATATAGTAAATCCAGCTAACGAACTAATTAAGGAAGGACATATACAGAAATTATCTGCAAAGAATGGTACAACTCAAGACAGGTATTTATATTTGGTAAGTATATATTTTTATTCCTGAATTTATTATATAGTCCCTAATCATTTGTCACCAATTATTGTTGCCCTCTTTTGATTTCTTCTCCTTTAATTATGTATTTTCAATTCTTCATGGAAGCCGCTACCAGATTCTAACTTCATTGTTGTTCTTCATCTGTAAGGTACTTCCTCTCTTAATAGTCAATATACATTTAACAATTTAACTTAAATTATACAGTCCATAAAACACAATCTTCCAGTTTTTCATACTCTTACTCCACCACTGTCATATTAAAACATAGCTAACCTTATCTTATCTCTTCTGATAAATCTATACATTTACAATATAAAATGTTTACTTAGGTGTCATAAAAAAAAAACTTTGCCATATACTTTTAATTTTGTCCCCTTTTCTTGTAATCTAAGAAGTTTCTTAATGTTATGGGTGTTATATCTGTCCTTATCTAATCTCTTCTGCTGAGGATATTTAGGGACACATAAAGTGTGTAAACAATGGCTGTGTATAATATAGCAAGGTTAATGGGACTTTAACCCCTATTATGCAGTTACTTTAACATTGCTATATTCTACACAGACATAGTTTGTGTGTCCCCTAACTGTCCTCAGCATAAGAGATAAGGAAAGCCTAGGTTACAACATGGCAGCCCCTGTTACTTTATTCAAACGAAAATACTTCATATAAACTAAAATGTAACACTTATTTTTTCAACATTTAAACTCATAAAATATTTTAAAAATACATTATAATTTTATACTCAGGCTAAAATTTACTTTAAATTATGTGATGTGAGACCCCAAATTTATTTTGTGATTTAGATAAAGCATAACATTTTAAAAAAGTTTCCAATTTACTTCTATTATTAAATTTGCTTTGTTCCCATGATATCCTATGTTGAAGAGATACTTAGGTAGCATCTGGTGATCTACATGACAGGAAATAGTGCTGGCCTCTAGTTCTCTTGCAAACATTTTTGTAAAACTGCTGCATTATAGTGCTCCAGAAATGGGCCGGCTCCTAAGCTTACATCCCTGCTTTTCATTAGAAGATACCAAGAGAACAAAGAAAAATTGCTAATTGTTTAAAATCGCTGCTCTATCTGAAACATGAAATAAAAAATTAGGGTTTCAATGACATTTGTCTAAAGTTACAACTTACTTCTTAACTCTTTGGTTCCAAACTAAGGTTCTTTTTCTTTACTGGTATCTGTTTTACAGTTTTTATTATTATTACTAATAACTATAATGTAATTTATTTGTAAAGTGCAGTAAAATTCTGTACAAGAGTTGCCACTGCTTCATGAAATAAAAGGAATACAGATGCATAAAACAAAATAATACACTGAAGATCTCACAATGATTACAATGTCTCCTAGTAGTGAACCCCACAACATTATTTAGCTTAAGACATTTCCTGCTGCAAACACATTATGACCACTGCTCAGTTTGCATTTTGTATAGTCTCCAATAGGAATTAGGGAATATTTCAGTATATTTGTTACAAATGTGCACTAAACAAATGGGTTTTCACAGGCTAAGGCTGTAAAATTTGAAAGAAAAAAAAAACCTTTGAAAGCTGATGCAAACTGCTTTATTTGAATGCAAGTGTGTCAGGTATAGAGAGGGATAATGTGTCAAATTGATTTCAAAATCTTAAGATGCATAGGCTATCATAGAGGTTTCAGACTAAATTAAATGGGCTTGAAATTGAAACCCCCACAAATACCATGTAATATAATTTACATAGGAATTCTCATTAATTTAATAGGGTTCATTGAATGTAATTAAGGACAGTTTCCAGTATTCCAAATTTATAAGACGATATTTAAAATTTGAGGTCAGTGAGTAGCATCTATTCAAATTTCTGTCCTCATCAGAGAAAGGATATAACAGATTTTATATATATATATTTAAAAAAAAACTAAGACAGGCGCAATTAGAATGTGTTGGCATTGCAAGTTTAAACTGGTTTAAACTGAGGCAGTGTCTGAGAACTGGCAAACAAATGCAGACAGATTTTCATCCAGGATGTCTAGCAAATGTTTATTTAAAAAAATCAATCATTCAGTCTGCTCAAATTGCAATAAGCTATAAAGAACAATAAATAAAAGCAAAACATATTTCATCCCATTAGTAAACAAAAATGGATTCAAATATTTTATTTAGACCAATAATATGAAGTGGTGGTTCTAGTGGGATGCTGAAGGGTGTTCTATGTACCCTATTCATGTACTGTAGTATTCCAAACCTTAAAAGTGCCAGCTGCCCTGAATTTGTAGGGTAGTGTCTTTTTACATGCCTAGCGCTTTAGGCAAAGCAATGAAATAGGTAATACAGGGAGAAGGGGGTTTATAATAATTCTGTCAACTTTTTGTACCACCTTTAGGAATCCACTAAAAAATAGGGCTTATTTTACCCCATAACTGGATCCACAGGTGCTAGTCATATTCACATCAAAGAAATATGTTATAAACTGAAAATTATAATGTATACAACAATGCAGTAGCCTCCCACTCTTTTTTATGTGTTATGATCCAGGTTATTCTCAATAAAGGCCCTTTTTTTAAAAAAAAAAACATTATTCCGCTGCACACAGCTACTTTTAAACGTTGTGCAGCTTGGAATAGTACCCATGAAGGTCTCTGTAACTGAATTTTAGTCTTTTTCTGTGTTTTGCCTTCTGTTCTCATTGAGTCAGAGCTCCTGCTGTGTTCTGTTGATTGTTCATGTGCAAAAATGTAATAAAAATGATCTTATAAATATAGCCATGGAACCAATATTTTTTATGTTATTCTGTATCTATATTGCTATGATTTAGGCTTGGAGCCCAACCCATGCCATTTCATTTCTATTTGATGTCTTGCCTTCAAAATTTACAATACATTCCTTTATTCTTATGTTTCTTTTAATCTGAAATCTAAAAGTTCTTATTTTATGTAAGAGACTATCATTATGGCTCAACGCTATTCAGAATTGGCTTTGTAGATATTCTCTCTGAGGGGCCATAAAGCCAATTATTCTGATGAGACACTGAGATACCCTTTTCTCTTCTCTTGCAGTTTAACAGCATGTTGCTATATTGTGTACCTAAACTGAGACTTATGGGCCAGAAGTTCAGCGTTCGTGAAAAGATTGACATAGCAGGAATTCAGGTTGGTGTTCGAAAAATGTATTTTCATTTGGTTTAAAGTAGTTTATCTATTAGACTTTTCGGAATATGATTAAACAAAATAGCTCAACATAATTTATAATGTGATTGGTTTAGCTGCTATTTACAGATTCGCCATACAACCAGTTTTGTACTTGTGTTTTATTACAACACACTTATATCCCATATAATGATTTTATTTCAGAGTATACCAGTTTATTGCTAGATGTTGTCTAACAGTCACAGGCATGGTTGACACTTATTTCTATGTTGTTCTATAAATGGGTTTTGACACTTGCCTAATGGCAGAAAAGATACATAAATGAACAGCTAAGCCTAAAGTATAAGAACAGCCAATAGAAATGAAACAGCCAATAGAATGCAAGCTCAATCCTATTGGCTGATTGGATCAGCCAATAGGATTGAAGTTCAATCCTATTGGATGATTGCATCAGCCAATAGGATTTTTTCAACCTTAATTCCGATTGGCTGATAGAATTCTATCAGCCGATCGGAATCTAAGGGACGCCATTTTGGATGACATCACTTAAAGGAACCTTCATTCGTCGGGAATCGTCGTAAGAAGAGGATGCTCCGCGACGGATGTCTTGAAGATGGACCCACTCCGCGCCGGATGGATGAAGATAGAAGTTGCCGTCTGGATGAAGACTTTTGCCCGTTTGGAGGACCACTTCTCCTGGCTTGGATGAAGACTTCTCCCGGCTTTGATGAGGACTTCTTGCCGCTTCGTTGAGGACTTCTCCCGGCTTCGTTGACGATGGATGTCCGGTCTTCAAAACTGTAAATGGATCTTCAGGGGTTAGTGTTAGTTTTTTTTTAAGTGTTTATTGGGTGGGTTTTAGTTTTAGATAAGGGTTTGGGCAGCAATAGAGCTAAATGCCCTTTAAAGGGCAATGCCCATCCAAATGCCCTTTTCAGGGCAATGGGGAGCTTAGGTTTTTCAGTTAGGGTTTTATTTGGGGGGTTGGTTGTGTGGGTGGTGGGTTTTACTGTTGGGGGGTTGTTTGTATTTTTTTTACAGGTAAAAGAGCTGATTTCTTTGGGGCAATGCCCCGCAAAAGGCCCTTTTAAGGGCTATTGGTAGTTTAGTTTAGGCTAGGGTTTTTTTTTATTTTGGGGGGCTTTTTTTATTTTGATAGGGCTATTAGATTAGGTGTAATTCGTTTAAATATCTTGTAATTTGTTTTTTATTTTGTGTAATTTAGTGGGGTTTTTTTGTAATTTAGGTATTTGTATTTAATTTAGTTAATTGTATTTAATTTAGTTAATTGTATTTAATTTTGGTCATTTATTTAATTGTAGTGTAAGGTTAGGTGTTAGTGTAATTCAGGTTAGGTTTAATTTTACAGGTAAATTTGTATTTATTTTAGCTAGGTAGTTAGTAAATAGTTAATAACTATTTAATAACTATTCTACCTAGTTAAAGTAAATACAAACTTACCTGTAAAATAAAAATAAACCCTAAGCTAGATACAATGTAACTATTAGTTATATTGTAGCTACCTTAGGGTTTATTTTACAGGTAAGTATTTAGTGTCAAATAGGAATTATTTAGTTATTAATAGTAGGTTTTTTTTACATTTATTTGAATTATATTTAAGTTAGTGGGTGTTAGGGTTAGACTTAGGTTTAGGGGTTAATAAATTTAGTATAGTGGCGTCGACGTTGGGTGCGGCAGATTAGGGGTTAATAAATGTAGGTAGGTGGCGGTGATGTTAGGGGCGGCAGATTAGGGGTTAATAATATTTAACTAATGTTTGTGATGCGGGAGTGCGGCGGTTTAGGGGTTAATATGTTTATTATAGTGGCGGCGATGTCCGGAGCAGCAGATTAGGGGTTAATAAGTATAATGTTGGTGTCGGCAATGTCGGGGGCGGCAGATTAGGGGTTAATAAGTGTAAGATTAGGGGTGTTTAGACTTGGGGTTCATGTTAGGATGTTAGGTGTAAACATAAATTTAGTTTCCCCATAGGAATCAATGGGGCTGCGTTATGGAGCTTTACGCTCCTTTATTGCAGGTGTTAGACTTTTTTCAGCCTGCTCTCCCCATTGATGTCTATGGGGAAATCGTGCACGAGCACGTACAACCAGCTCACCACTGACTTAAGCAGCGCTGGTATTGGAGTGCGGTATGGAGCACAAGTTTGCTCTATGCTCACTTCTTGTCTTTTAACGCCAGGTTTATAAAAACTAGACATGTGCGATTCGGTTCGGTCCGAATCGAAATTCAGATGAATTTTGTCGAATTCGGATCGATTCGAATTTCCGAATTGCGGCAGTGCCGAATCTACCGAATAAATCCGAATCGATTCGAATTTATTCGGATGGATTTGGATGGATTCGGATGGCCATGTATTACACTAGTATTGTACAGTATACTAGTGTAATACACAGCACATCCCACTTAACAGTGCCGAAATTCCGAAAATCCGAATCGATTCAAACTGAACCGAATTTCCCACGAATCCGAAAGAATCCGAATGAATCCAAAATGAATTCATTCGATTTCTTCCGAATTCGAATCGATCCGAATTGATCCGAACCGAACCGAATTTTTCGCGGCTGCACATGTCTAATAAAAACCTGTAATACCAGTGCTGTAGGTAAGTGAGCGGTGACAATAACGTGCAAGTTAGTACCGCACCCCTCATAACGCAAAACTCGTAATCTAGCCGAAGATTTGTTAACAACGTTTTAAGGTATTTTTTTTTTGTTTTGTTTGTTTTTTGTTGTTGTTTGGCTTGCTGATATAATTTATAGAAAATAAGTTATAAGAAATATTTTTTCTTCACTGAGTGAGGTTTTTTAATGCATTGACTGTGTGGTCAAGGAGGATGGGTATTATCTCTGAATAATTTTACCTTTTCTATTTATTAGTTTTTTTAATATAGTTCATCAAAATATGACTATTGCTATGTGTGTTTTATAGGTCCAAGATATAGTCAAGCCAAACACATCTCGCACATTTTTGATAACAGGGAAAACAAGATCACTGGAACTGCAAGCCAGGTATTGTATAGTTGTATTTAAAATAAATAAATAACTGAATTATCATTGAATTAGGGTGTTTAATTAATACTTTATAGCTGGAAAATATTAACCTCTACATACAAATTGTATCTCCTTTATTGACATTTAGTAATGAATAATCCAACGTTGGAGCTATTTACTAAAAGAGCAGCTATACAGAAAGGTTACGCTAGGCATACTTACTTGCAAAAAATAATAATAATTACTTTTTGTCTGGTGTCATTGTACTTAAAGTGAATGTAAATATTGATGCTTAAGTGCCCAGTTTTTAAAAATTCGATTAAAAACAGGGGCACTTTAATTCATCAAAATTTACATTTCACTTGTGCTGTGAAAAAAAACGTACCTTTCTTTCATGTAATTAACAAGAGTCCATGAGCTAGTGACGTATGGGATATACATTCCTACCAGGAGGGGCAAAGTTTCCCAAACCTTAAAATGCCTATAAATACACCCCTCACCACACCCACAAATCAGTTTTACAAACTTTGCCTCCAAGGGAGGTGGTGAAGTAAGTTTGTGCTAGATTCTACGTTGATATGCGCTCCGCAGCAAGTTGGAGCCCGGTTTTCCTCTCAGCGTGCAGTGAATGTCAGAGGGATGTGAGGAGAGTATTGCCTATTGAATGCAGTGATCTCCTTCTACGGGGTCTATTTCATAAGGTTCTCTGTTATCGGTCGTAGAGATTCATCTCTTACTTCCCTTTTCAGATCGACGATATACTCTTATATTTACCATTTCCTCTACTGATTCTCGTTTCAGTACTGGTTTGGCTTTCTACAAACATGTAGATGAGTGTCCTGGGGTAAGTAAGTCTTATTTTCTGTGACACTCTAAGCTATGGTTGGGCACTTTATTTATAAAGTTCTAAATATATGTATTCAAACATTTATTTGCCTTGACTCAGAATGTTCAACTTTCCTTATTTCCAGACAGTCAGTTTCATATTTGGGATTATGCTTTAAATTATCATATTTTTTCTTACCTCAAAAATTTGACTTTTTTCCCTGTGGGCTGTTAGGCTCGCGGGGGCTGAAAATGCTTCATTTTATTGTGTCATTCTTGGCGCGGACTTTTTTGGCGCAAAAATTCTTTTCCGTTTCCGGCGTCATACGTGTCGCCGGAAGTTGCGTCATTTTTGACGTTATTTTGCGCCAAAAATGTCGGCGTTCCGGATGTGGCGTCATTTTTGGCGCCAAAAGCATTTAGGCGCCAAATAATGTGGGCGTCTTATTTGGCGCCAAAAAATATGGGCGTCGCTTTTGTCTCCACATTATTTCAGTCTCATTTTTCATTTGCTTCTGGTTGCTAGAAGCTTGATGTTTGGCATTTTTTTCCCATTCCTGAAACTGTCTTATAAGGAATTTGATCTATTTTGCTTTATATGTTGTTTTTTCTCTTACATATTGCAAGATGTCTCACGTTGCATCTGAGCCAGAAGATACTACAGGAAAACCACTGCCTGCTGGATCTACCAAAGCTAAGTGTATCTGCTGTAAACTTTTGGTAGCTATTCCTCCAGCTGTTGTTTGTAATAATTGTCATGACAAACTTGTTAAAGCAGATAATATTTCCTTTAGTGATGTACCATTGCCTGTTGCAGTTCCCTCAACATCTAAGGTGCAGAATGTTCCTGATAACATAAGAGATTTTGTTTCTGAATCCATAAAGAAGGCTTTGTCTGTTATTTCTCCTTCTAGTAAACGTAAAAAGTCTTTTAAATCTTCTCTCTCTACAGATGAATTTTTAAATGAACACCATCATTCTGATTCTTTGGACTCTTCTGGTTCAGAGGATTCTGTCTCAGAGATTGATGCTGATAAATCTTCATATTTATTTAAGATGGAATTTATTCGCTCTTTACTTAAAGAAGTACTAATTGCTTTAGAAATAGAAGATTCTAGTCCTCTTGATACTAATTCTATACGTTTGGATAAGGTTTTTAAAGCTCCTGCGGTTATTCCAGAAGTCTTTCCTGTTCCTAATGCTATTTCTGCAGTAATTGCTAAGGAATGGGATAAATTGGGTAATTCATTTACTCCTTCTAAACGTTTTAAGCAATTATATCCTGTTCCGCCTGACAGGTTAGAATTTTGGGACAAAATCCCTAAAGTTGATGGGGCTATTTCTACCCTTGCTAAACGTACTACCATTCCTACGTCAGATGGTACCTCGTTTAAAGATCCTTTAGATAGAAAAATTGAATCTTTTCTAAGAAAAGCTTATCTGTGTTCAGGTAATCTTCTTAGACCTGCTATATCATTGGCTGATGTTGCTGCAGCTTCAACTTTTTGGTTGGAAACTCTAGCGCAACAAGTAACAAATCGTGATTCTCATGATATTATTATTCTTCTCCAGCATGCTAATAATTTCATCTGTGATGCCATTTTTGATATTATTAGAGTTGATGTTAGATTTATGTCTCTGGCTATCTTAGCCAGAAGAGCTTTATGGCTTAAGACTTGCAATGCTGATATGGCTTCTAAATCAACTCTACTTTCCATTTCTTTCCAGGGAAACAAATTATTTGGTTCTCAGTTGGATTCTATTATTTCAACTGTTACTGGTGGGAAAGGAACTTTTTTACCACAGGATAAAAAGTCTAAAGGTAAAAACAGGGCTAACAATCGTTTTCGTTCCTTTCGTTTCAACAAAGAACAAAAGCCTGATCCTTCGTCCTCAGGAGCAGTTTCAGTTTGGAAACCATCTCCAGTCTGGAATAAATCCAAGCCTGCTAGAAAGGCAAAGCCTGCTTCTAAGTTCACATGAAGGTACGGCCCTCATTCCAGTTCAGCTGGTAGGGGGCAGGTTACGTTTTTTCAAAGAAATTTGGATCAATTCTGTTCACAATCTTTGGATTCAGAACATTGTTTCAGAAGGGTACAGAATTGGTTTCAAGATGAGACCTCCTGCAAAGAGATTTTTTCTTTCCCATGTCCCAGTAAATCCAGTGAAAGCTCAAGCATTTCTGAATTGTGTTTCAGATCTAGAGTTGGCTGGAGTAATTATGCCAGTTCCAGTTCCGGAACAGGGGATGGGGTTTTATTCAAATCTCTTCATTGTACCAAAGAAGGAGAATTCCTTCAGACCAGTTCTGGATCTAAAATTATTGAATCGTTATGTAAGGATACCAACGTTCAAGATGGTAACTGTAAGGACTATATTGCCTTTTGTTCAGCAAGGGAATTATATGTCCACAATAGATTTACAGGATGCATATCTGCATATTCCAATTCATCCAGATCATTATCAGTTCCTGAGATTCTCTTTTCTAGACAAGCATTACCAATTTGTGGCTCTACCGTTTGGCCTTGCTACAGCTCCAAGAATTTTCACAAAGATTCTCGGTGCCCTTCTGTCTGTAATCAGAGAACAGGGTATTGTGGTATTTCCTTATTTGGACGATATCTTGGTACTTGCTCCGTCTTTACATTTAGCAGAGTCTCATACGAATCGACTTGTGTTGTTTCTTCAAGATCATGGTTGGAGGATCAATTTACCAAAAAGTTCTTTGATTCCTCAAACAAGGGTAACCTTTCTGGGTTTCCAGATAGATTCAGTGTCCATGACTTTGTCTTTAACAGACAAGAGACGTCTAAAATTGATTACAGCCTGTCGAAACCTTCAGTCTCAATCATTCCCTTCGGTAGCCTTATGCATGGAAATTCTAGGTCTTATGACTGCTGCATCGGACGCGATCCCCTTTGCTCGTTTTCACATGCGACCTCTTCAGCTCTGTATGCTGAACCAATGGTGCAGGGATTACACGAAGATATATCAATTAATATCTTTAAAACCGATTGTTCGGCACTCTCTAACGTGGTGGACAGATCACCATCGTTTAATTCAGGGGGCTTCTTTTGTTCTTCCGACCTGGACTGTAATTTCAACAGATGCAAGTCTCACAGGTTGGGGAGCTGTGTGGGGATCTCTGACGGCACAAGGAGTTTGGGAATCTCAGGAGGTGAGATTACCGATCAATATCTTGGAACTCCGTGCAGTTTTCAGAGCTCTTCAGTTTTGGCCTCTTCTGAAGAGAGAATCGTTCATTTGTTTTCAGACAGACAATGTCACAACTGTGGCATACATCAATCATCAAGGAGGGACTCACAGTCCTCTGGCTATGAAAGAAGTATCTCGAATTTTGGTTTGGGCGGAATCCAGCTCCTGTCTAATCTCTGCGGTTCATATCCCAGGTGTAGACAATTGGGAAGCGGATTATCTCAGTCGCCAAACGTTGCATCCGGGCGAATGGTCTCTTCACCCAGAGGTATTTCTTCAGATTGTTCAATTGTGGGGGCTTCCAGAGATAGATCTGATGGCCTCTCATCTAAACAAGAAACTTCCCAGGTATCTGTCCAGATCCCGGGATCCTCAGGCGGAGGCAGTGGATGCATTATCACTTCCTTGGAAGTATCATCCTGCCTATATCTTTCCGCCTCTAGTTCTTCTTCCAAGAGTAATCTCCAAGATTCTGAGGGAATGCTCGTTTGTTCTGCTAATAGCTCCGGCATGGCCTCACAGGTTTTGGTATGCGGATCTTGTCCGGATGGCATCTTGCCAGCCATGGACTCTTCCGTTAAGACCAGACCTTCTGTCACAAGGTCCTTTTTTCCATCCGGATCTGAAATCCTTAAATTTAAAGGTATGGAGATTGAACGCTTGATTCTTGGTCATAGAGGTTTCTCTGACTCCGTGATTTATACTATGTTACAGGCTCGTAAATCTGTATCTCGAGAGATATATTATAGAGTCTGGAAGACTTATATTTCTTGGTGTCTTTCTCATCATTTTTCTTGGCATTCTTTTAGAATACCGAGAATTTTACAGTTTCTTCAGGATGGTTTAGATAAGGGTTTGTCCGCAAGTTCTTTGAAAGGACAAATCTCCGCTCTTTCTGTTCTTTTTCACAGAAAGATTGCTATTCTTCCTGATATTCATTGTTTTGTACAAGCTTTGGTTCGTATAAAACCTGTCATTAAGTCAATTTCTCCTCCTTGGAGTTTGAATTTGGTTCTGGGAGCTCTTCAAGCTCCTCCGTTTGAACCTATGCATTCATTGGACATTAAATTACTTTCTTGGAAAGTTTTGTTCCTTTTGGCCATCTCTTCTGCTAGAAGAGTTTCTGAATTATCCGCTCTTTCGTGTGAGTCTCCTTTTCTGATTTTTCAAACTTTTTTGCGAACTTCTTTTGAATTTTTACCTAAAGTTGTGAATTCCAACAACATTAGTAGAGAAATTGTGGTTCCTTCATTATGTCCTAATCCTAAGAATTCTAAGGAGAAATCATTGCATTCTTTGGATGTTGTTAGAGCTTTGAAATATTATGTTGAAGCTACGAAATCTTTCCGTAAGACTTCTAGTCTATTTGTTATCTTTTCCGGTTCTAGGAAAGGCCAGAAAGCTTCTGCCATTTCTTTGGCATCTTGGTTGAAATCTTTAATTCATCTTGCCTATGTTGAGTCGGGTAAAATTCCGCCTCAAAGAATTACAGCTCATTCTACTAGGTCAGTATCTACTTCCTGGGCGTTTAGGAATGAAGCTTCGGTTGACCAGATCTGCAAAGCAGCAACTTGGTCCTCTTTGCATACTTTTACTAAATTCTACCATTTTGATGTATTTTCTTCTTCTGAAGCAGTTTTTGGTAGAAAAGTTCTTCAGGCAGCGGTTTCAGTTTGAATCTTCTGCTTATGTTTTTTGTTAAACTTTATTTTGGGTGTGGATTATTTTCAGCAGGAATTGGCTGTCTTTATTTTATCCCTCCCTCTCTAGTGACTCTTGTGTGGAAAGATCCACATCTTGGGTAGTCATTATCCCATACGTCACTAGCTCATGGACTCTTGTTAATTACATGAAAGAAAACATAATTTATGTAAGAACTTACCTGATAAATTCATTTCTTTCATATTAACAAGAGTCCATGAGGCCCACCCTTTTTTGTGGTGGTTATGATTTTTTTGTATAAAGCACAATTATTCCAATTCCTTATTTTATATGCTTCGCACTTTTTTTCTTATCACCCCACTTCTTGGCTATTCGTTAAACTGATTTGTGGGTGTGGTGAGGGGTGTATTTATAGGCATTTTAAGGTTTGGGAAACTTTGCCCCTCCTGGTAGGAATGTATATCCCATACGTCACTAGCTCATGGACTCTTGTTAATATGAAAGAAATGAATTTATCAGGTAAGTTCTTACATAAATTATGTTTTTAATCTTGACAGCAGTTCCAGCTTCCTCCACCCGTCGCAAATCCTCTTCCTGGGTCTAAAATGAGGAATCCGGCTTCCTCTAATCACAGTGTTGAATCAGACACTGATTCCCCTGGGGGGAAGCCGTGATTGGAGGATGACCTATCCATCATTTCTGACATCAGAAATGGCTTGTGACGACTGGAGGAAGCTGGAGCTGCTGTCAAGTTTAAAAGGTATTTTTTCACAACACGAGTGAAATGTACATTTTGATGAACTAAAGTGCCCCTGTTTTTAATCGAATTATTAAAAACCGGGCACTTTAGTATCAAAATTTACATTCACTTTAATAAAATTACTTTTGTTTGTGGAGGCTTTTCAGATCCAGAATTGTTGGCGTTTTTTTTACAATCATCCAGTGTACAGCTTGGTATCCGATATTAGTTATGCACATATACATAATTATATTTTAACGTTTTTTTTGGCTCTTAATAATATATATGTATGTACATATATATATATATATATATATATAATATATATATATATATATATATATATATATATATATATATATATATACTGTATATAATATATATATATATATATATATACCTTTAATTACTAATATTTAAATAGATTAAAAAAGGGAAAACACCTTTAATGCAATCTGTGTAGAAAGACTTTAAAAAAAGATGGCACAGGAGCAAATAACTTAAACAGAATTGACTTTACATTTAAGGATTTTTGTTCAGTAAGGGCTGGGATTATTGAAAACAAATCCTGTAAGTATTTTTTCAAAACTGAACCAAGGAGGATGGAAAGAAACACAGAAATAGGAGGCAATCTCCAAAGATTCTACAGTGAATGCATACAATTCTCAAAATATTTTTGGCAAATGTATTTCTGTGATGGACAGCAAGATGCATTCTTCTCTACTGATCTCTGAGCTCAGGCTGGGAAGATGTCTAGAGTAGTGCCTTCTTCAAAGTTGGAAAAACTTTGACTTGGAGTTATCTAAGTCAATACAACACTACATGTGAAAACTAAATAAAAGCTTGTATAGTCGCAAGAAAATAATACAAATGCCTGTATCTATGGGTGCAACAATTTTTATTTATGTACAAAAATAAGAGAGAAATAGTTGATGTTGCAGGGTGTTTAAATGAAGACTTGGTACCATAAGATACTCAGTTTGTTAGACTTTTTAGTATGGTCTTCTACAGCAAGTTGGAAAGAGAGATTCCCCCCATTCAAGTGAGGGGCCACACAGGGATGATAGGGACCCCATACCCTCCGTTAAAACTCTGTTTTGGGTGTTGTAGGTGATTGCCATTTGATCAGCAATCACCTAAATTTGGGAACTTTGAGGTGTAATGGTAAGTAAAGGTTTTACCTTTTACTATAAATAAATTCAGATTTGGAAAGATGAGAGGGCAGCTACAGGTCAGGAGCAAGCCAGGATGAGTAGCCAGGAGATCCATCAATATAGCAGCAGAGGTGCCTGAGTATAATTCAAAAGGGTAACCATATTTTGTGAGCAGAAGTTCATTAATCAGGGAGTCAGCCAACATCGGGCATATGATCAAAGGTTGAGAAAAATACAAGTCCAAAAAACAATCTCAAGATCAAGCCTGACAGAAGTGGACAAGAACAAAAGTTACAAGGTTCTAAATACAAAAACAACCAAGCACCAAATGAAAGGAACTGCACGTAACAAAAGGTGCTTGATCAGTAATAACCTCCGGCTGAAAATTCAAGTGAACAAGAATGTGAGCCAGTTAACATAACTACAACAGTGCACAAGATTCACTTAGAACGTTTGCTTCTAGTTCTTTTCCCAATGCAGCTTGAGTAGAACGAATTGCTAGAGGTCTTACAAAAGGCAGACTCCTGTTTTTCAGTGGAGCGGTCTCAAGTGAGAGTGGTGAGGGCTCTGTAGTGATGTCATCATGCGCAGCATGATTCAGTCACAAGGAACATACACACACTGAGAATAAGGAGGGAATAGGGGGGCTACTTGAGAATGAGGAATAAGCATCTTTATAGGAGGACAACAAAGTCACATCTTTCACATATGCTAAGAAATGTTGAGGTACCATTGCTGTTATCTGTATTCATGAGCTTAAGGATGTTAACAAAATAATTAAAATGATTGAGGGCTTTAGCTCTACATTATGCTCAAAAGCTAAAGTTGACAAATACTGTATATATGAAACATAGGTGGAAGTCAGAATATTGAGTAGTTAGCCACGTTTTTCAGCAGATGGATTAAGTGTTAAAGCCCTTTGTCAAACTTCAACCAAGGCATTCTACATGGTTAACTGGTTTATGAGCATAAAAGCTTTTGTATAATCTTATTTGCAAGGAAAGGGTAACTGATGTGCATAGTGAAGGTCATGGCTGTAGCACAATTTACAACAAAACAATTATAAAAGTTTGCGTGTTGTAAAGGGCTTTACATCTAATGGTAAATATTTAGAATTTTATTTTGGAGTCTTGCAGAAACATTAAAAATGGAATAAAGTTATTGAGGCCTTGATATTCAAAATGTATCCAGCTTGGAGAGAAATTGTAGTTCAGACTTCAAAGAGGCTGAACTTACTGAATTTTCAAAAGAAAAAGGGGGCGCAACTCTCCAGCATGTCGAGATCTCTCTCGTTTATATATGTGAAGCAGAGTCAAGCCCAGTGCAATATAGCACTGCATGATAGGATAGTTTTGATACACTTACACTTTGTGCATTGTATTTTATATTACTATATATTTCAGAATGGGTCCTTTCAGTATTATTGAATTTATGGGGGCAATCATATAAAACTTTAAACTTTCATGATTCAGATAGAGCAGCAGTTTTAAGACACTTTTCCAATTTACTTCCATTATCAAATCTTGCTGTCTTTTTATATTCAAACTTTTTTGGGAGCAAGCTCCTACTGAGCATGTGCACCAGCTCACATGTGTATGTATACTAGTCTGTGATTGGCTGATGTCTTTCACATTATACGGGGGCCCAGAAAATGTGAGAAAAAATAAATATGCCAGAAAAAATCTACTGCATATTTCAAATTCAGAGTAGGTGTTATTGCATTGTCATTTTTATTATGCAATTGTTAATTATGCAATTGTCCAACATTTAGTGGTCCTTTAAGCTTTGCACTTTCTCGTTTGTATTTTAATACATTTAAACTTTGATCTAGCAGTGGTTTTAAACATTCTGATTATGATTTGAAAGTTTCTGTGTTACTTTAATAACTTAGGATCATACTTTGTATATTTGTGTGTATCTTTTACAAGTTACATTGCACTTTGTATTTTCTCCATTGTAAACTGACTGCTTCAGAAAGGGGGGAGGGAGAGGGCAGTTTCCTGGGCCAAACAGGGGAGTTCCCAGTGTATGCCTGAAGCTTTCTCACAAGTCTTGTGAAATTGTTTAAGCATTTTAAACAAGCTGATCTAACTGATTTACTTTGCCAGTTGTATGCAGGTGAAGTTTGATCAAAATTCACAATACACCTATTTTAACTGACAGAAAAGTAATATATACTAATATATAGACAAAAGCAAGTTAAATTGTAGTGAAAACATTTCAGTTTCATTTGGAATTTATGCAAATGGAGCCTTTATATCAGCCTCAGGGGTTATCCAGCTACCTTCTCTCTCCTATGTGAAATATTGTATCCCAGAGAACTTCATTACTTTCTATAGAAGGCATTTCTCATCTCTCTGGAATTTCCAGGTTTCTCCCCTTTTCTTGGAAAATTCAGTCAGTTCTACCCCTGTGAAGTTAGCACTATAATCTCTCTCCAAACTAGAGAATGTTTGATTATCTGGCCCATAGAAAGTAATGACGCTCTCTGGGAAACTGAAGCAGACAGTTTTTCAGTTTTAATTTTAGTAAAAGACATGCAAAGTGCAATCTAATTTGTAAAAGATACACATAAATATACAAACTATGAGCCTAATTTGTTAAAGTTACACAGAAACTGTTAAGGCAAAATCAGAATTTGTAAAATCACAATCCTAAATACACCACTGTATAAAAAAAAAAAATACAACATTGAAAGTGCAACGTTTAAATACAATAAAATGATTTTTGTGAATTGAATGTGAATGTTGGGAATTCACTAAATATTATTGCCAAAGCTGCAGAATGTGTGGTAGTGATTTTCAAATGTTTATGCACATTTTTTTTTAAAAACTATGAATGTTGGCTTCAATTGTTCATTTTAACCGACATAAAATTTTTCCTGAAAATCCGTCATTTAATTTTGAGCAAATGGTAATTTTTAATCAAATATTCAAATACTAATATGATTTTATTGTAAGTCTAACGTTTGAATGTATTCTATTTGAATATGAAAATATTACATTTAATATTTGAATGTTAACATTGAGTATTCAAATGTTAACATTTTGTTTCATAGAAAAATTTATAGATAAACAGAAATAAAGAATAAATGTTAAGAGGAACCTTAGTTCTTCCATTGAAATTGATTAAAACAGGCATTTTCTGATCTCTAATTCATAGCTAGATGAATCCTTTGCCAAAAAAATCAATATTATTATCTCAGAAGCTGAATACATTCAAGGTTCAGTGTGCGAAAGGAATGAAACGTGAAGGAAGCTAAACACATAGATCAGGTTAAAGATCATTTAAAAGTTTAGTTTAAATATAATCTTTAATGTTATCTAATATTAACATGCCCAATGGAAATCTTCAATAGGTTTCTTCAGTTTGATGCATACAAGTTATATTTTCATTTTTTCAGGACGGAAGAAGAAAAGAAAGACTGGATTCAGGTTTGTCTTGATTTTCTAAAATGATTATGTTTTAATATTGATATTGTATTGATTACACACAAATATAATGAGAGTTTCAGGTCTGGATCACAGGTCTACATGAGATATATTACATTTCAGCCCTGTCTTTTTACAGAAGATTAGGAAACAGGATGATTCTCATAAATTAGAAGATACCAATCGAAATATTGTTGAGAAAATCTTATGTGTCTACCACACAGGCTGTCAGCTAAGAATCATAGGAAATATTAGACAGTGCATTTTAAAAACTAAAACTATTTAAATCTGTCCAGATAAACCTCTGTAGTAAATTAATCTAAATTAAACTGTTTGTAACAAGTAATCAAAAAGTCAATTAGGTCCTGTAGTTGTATTATTTTACTAGAAAACAATAAAAAATGTACTAGGGTACTTAGGTAGCTAGGGTGAAAATTGGTAGTCTATTAGTTTAAAGGGACATGCTGAAATTTGATATAACATGTAATCTTTGTTTTACTTACTCTAAATAACTATAGGTTTGATTCCAATCTTGTTCATTGTGTTTGTCGGCTATTTTTTGGCTCCTAATTTGTCTATTTCAACATTTGAGTAATCACAATGTAGAGAATAACACCATTTCTGTATTGGAAAAAGTATCACATTGGATACCGGAAATTTCATCCATACGACAACAGCCATGAACAGCATCGATTTGGGCTATTACAATCCGCTCTACCACAAGTTATCAGCTAGAAATTGACACATAGAATTTAACAGCCAAAGGCACTTGATAAATACTTAAAACACATAGATTAAATAAAAATACACATCTGATAAAAGATAACAATATCGGCTAACAAATGTAATTATGCTCAAACCAAAAAAACAAGATGGCGCTGCCCATACCGACAATAATGACTGCCCTTTTTAATGACAATTGACCACCTAAATAAAAATGATCCTGAACACGTTATCATCGTTCTTAATTACATGAAATGAAAAGTAAATATAAATATAAAAATAAAAATAAAACAGAAGTACAATATATTGACGTGCAAATTCGATACCAATGTATACAGAGGACTTACATTAATACTTTTTGTAATAAAACATAAACAAAAATTCTATCCTATTGCAAAACACACACACACGTACACGTACTCAGTTAACCCCATTAACACTTTATAGGAGGAATCACTCACTGATAGGTCCATGTTATTTGTATGGAGTAAAGAAGATGCAGAGAGAGAGTAGATCATTGTATTTTTTTCAGTCTACCGATTCTGGTGTAAGCGATTAACAACATTGATCTTGTGGGGAAACGGGGAAGAAAAATAATGACAGTTATCAACCTCAGCTGCTTGATGTTGCAAAGATTATGATCAATGTTAAAGAAGGAGGGGGGGAAATGTTGGTTCCCTAAATATTTAATCCACTCAAAGGTGTTCAACATTTGGATAAAGTCCCACATGAGAGTTGCAAAGTGAAAGTTTGTAAGAGCATCATATTCACAGATTATATATATGCACATCTAAGAATGTGTTGACTCTCTTAATATGCTCATTGGCTGAAAGTAATCACCGCCTCTAACAAATGTACAATAATCTACATACTAGATGCCAACAAAGGTGACTTATCGTTAGCAGTTTCCTTTGCTAAGACCATCTAACAATCAATTCAAGCTCCCGTTACTAAGAGCATTTTCTGGCAATATAACAAAGCCCGGCCTGTGACCAAGACCACTGTCTAACACTAATGGAACCTATTTAGTAAAGCAAACAATTGATTTTTTTACTTCCTATGTAAGTCTATCAATATTTACCTAGAAGCCAATGAGTCCACAGAGACTGAACTTTTTATTTTAGTCTGCTTCCTGCCATGGAAACGTCTCTTGTTAGACTATCCATTAAGGTCTATTTTCTCACTCTGAGAATTGAAGATGGTGAAATTTTAACTTCAATGGGTAAAATGAAGAATGCATATTTTGTGTGTGTAGATAAGCTATATAACTCAGCCCTTTCTACCCTAGTTTGTTGCTTCATTAAGTAGCTATGGCTACTATACCATTTCATAATGGTTCCATTCCAAAAACAGTCTATGAAGCCATGGGAGTTTGCAGGGGGCAAAGGGGGACATCTGATCCCCCCTCTGGATTTTCCTCCTCATCTGGAGTAAAATATTTGCAGATAAAAAGAATTTCTGCAGACGCCTGTGTATGCAGCTCTTGGGAGTTTTGACTTTCTTTTCTAAGTCAATCCATTCCACTTCCTTTTCTAAGCCAATCCATTCCACAAGAATACATTTTCTTTTAATTAAAAGGAAATATGAGGGACATAAAAGTTGAATGGAGTAATAAATGTTTAGCTTACCGTTATATTGCTCCCCACATTTATTGAACATTCTTTAGCACTTTATTTTAATAAACACTCAGAGTATCCTACAAAAATAGTCTCCATAATGGCGAAACTTTGTTGATTTATCACTTTACCTATGAATTTGTTATGTATGTGCAAATTTGTAGTCTTTAACAAGGTTATATTTGTGTTTAATATAATTCAGATAGAGCATGCAATTTTAAACATCTTTCCAATTTACTATTATTATTAAATTTGCTTTATTCTCTTATCGTTTTTAAAGGAGCAGCAATGCATTACTGGGAGCCTGATGATAACATCAGATGAGTCACTTAGAAGAGGCATATATGTGCAGCCATCAATCAGCAGCTAGCTTTCAGTAGTACATTGTTGCTCCTGAGAATACCTATGTATGCTTTTTTTAACAAGAAGAACAAGTACATGAAGCAAGTTAAATAATGTAAGTAAATTGGAAAGTTATTAAAAATAACATCCTCTATCTGAATCCTGAAAGTTTAATTTTGACTTTACTGTATCTTGAAGCAAAGTAGGACTAAGCAATATGTAATGTATAGTGGATTTTCAAAACATTATGTATGTATTGGCCAGGAATTGAACAAAGCAAACATGGCAGGTGAGAATTCTACAACTGAACCACCAATGCCTTGATGGTATGCCGCCATCCTTTGATCCTTCCAAGATGATTTCTACTAGAAAACCACACAATAACCAAGCTTTCTAATGGTTTTCAAATGGATTAGAACAAGTTAGTTTAGTTTTAGATAAGTTATTATCGCTCCATAAATTAACAAATAAAGCCAGATTATAAAGGGACATTAAACTGCTAAGTACAACTACAGTACCCACTTGTTCCTGCAGCTTAAAAGTTGGGGAGTGTAGGGTGTTAGAAATAAAAACAGCACTGAAAAGTGCCTTTACATTGCAGTCTATGGGAACTGTGTTCCCATAGATTGTAAAGTAAATATATATGTATATGATTATATACATATATATTTATGTGTTAATATGTGTATAAACACATACATTTATATGTATATTTTCATATACAGTACATATATATAAAAAAATGCGGCCCATCACTTTGCTTCTTACCCCCTTCCCTGCGCAAGGTTTTAATGCTGTCTTTGACGGCATCAGAATGAGGCTTCCATAGGAGCCTATAGAAACACGCTCTTGAGAGCTCAATGCTTCCTAGCAATGCGATTAACTTGTAATACCAGCACACATTATTGTGATGCAACCGATATTTAGCGCTCCACTTGTAATATGGCCCTAAATATTTCATTTTGAATGCTAAGAAGGGTATTATCTTCAAAGAGATCACACAATTCCTGACAATAACTAATCCTAAAACACCCATTTTTTACACTTTACCAAAAGTGCATGAGAATCTGAGGGAGCCTCCGGAATGGCCTATTGTCTCAAGAGTAGGTTTAGTTTTTTTTCTGAGAGTGATTAGATTATCGCTTTCACAATCTAGATTGTATCATCCAAAGGAAATTTCCTTTTTATTGTACTTAATGGAGATCATGATTTATTGTAATGATTTTCTCTTTGTGGCGTATTTTTTTCTTCAACTGCAAGGAACTGCAATGGGTTGCAATGTTGACTCTACATATGGAATTTAGTAAGGAGAGTATTCATTTCCTTGATATTAGGATTTAAAAGGTTGCCATGACCTACAGGTTGATTTGTAAAGAGAATTGATCACAATAATTTGTTACATTATGACAGTGCACACCCTGTATAACTAAATAATTATTTACCTAAAAGTCAATTCATGAGGGTTAAACAAATAGTGAGGAATGATAAATTAGTGGAGACTAGACTGGAAGAGATGGCTAAACCCAAGTTTCCTGATAGAAAAGGAAAAAAACAACAAATTATGGATGTTTCCAGGGATATTTTACTAAATCCAAATAAAACTAATCAAAATGAGAAGCATTAAAACAGATTGGTGTTTTTTTCCCAATTTAATAATAAGAGCAGGAGAATTTTAAAAATCCTTAACAAACAACATGGAATAACTGCATTCTTGTGATCCTACAATAACAGAATTTCAAATGCCACCAATGGCAGCGTATAGGAGGTCTCTTAGTCTAAGAGATCTTTTGATAAGAGATTATATAGGTCCAGAAAGTGTACTTGAAACAATTTTTTTATTAGTTTTATTAATATTTTAAAAATAGATAAATACAATACAATAAGAAAATACAATGGTGCTTTTCAGGTGTTTAATTTAACATGGTTAGATTAGGATACAGGTAAAATCAAATCATGGCCACAATTTAGGCATAAAATAGGGTGCACTTATGAACTAAATTCTAGGTAGTACTATAAATCCATCCTTGACAGCCATTAGATTATATACCAAAGTATCTGAAACTCCTAAACTAGGTCAGATGTAAGAGGTGTCCAAGACTGAACTATATATAGAAAACTTTATGTATTAAGGGTTAAGGGTCCGATCTGCCATCTGTTATAATTTGGTGGGTCAGTTTTAGGCCTTGTGGTACATAATCTAGCGTTCCCAAATATGGAGGAACTGATTTAATAAATCTGCTGACATGTTGGACATTTGGTAGAGGTATTGTATTTTCCTGATAATAGAAGAGAAGCTAGGAATTTCAGTTTTCCAAAAATGATCTATGGAATGTTTGGTGGCATTACAAATTTGTTGTTTACAGATGATAGTCCTACAGTGGGGCTGTGTAATAGAGCTTGTGAGGTACTTAAAATAATTTGTCTTTAAAAAATTATGCTTAATAACTTTGAGGTCTGTTCCAAGATTTGTGAAACTGCATTGTACTGCCAACACATGTGTATGGATGTTCCTTAATCGCCACATTTGTGGGAGCAGTTCTTAGAACCAGACCCTCTGCTCATGTGTAATCTAGAAGCGTGTAGGTATCATACAAGCGCTATCTTCAAAAAATGTTCTTTCAGGCTCGCACTAATGGAGAAGGAGCAACCCTTCGACAATGTCTCATACCATTTATATAAAGTCCAATTTAGGTTAACCTCTGCTTCCCAGGACTGGATACATTTTTCTTTATTATCTGAAGATGATTTATTAAAAAATGGGTAAAGCATGGCTATAGAGCCCCTTGGCCTTCAAATATTGTTAAGAAACAAGGAGGGGGGGGGGGGGGAATGTAAAACATCCTAAACCCAGGCTCTAAGCTGGAAATAGTTAAAACAATTATGTTGATCTGTGGGGTCTAAGTCTCTACATTGAGAAAAAAGGCATAAGGGAGTTATGAACTAGGACCTCTGCTATTCTATAGAGGCCTCTGTTAGCCTATTTGTTCAGTACCAAGTTGCCAAATAATCTAATGGAGTCACTCTAGATCTTTCTGATATTAACAAGTAATTATTTTTTTTAATCATCCTAAAGATGTAAGGTATGTGCCACCGTTTTACCTGCAACACAGAGTTTGCGATTTATCTACTTAAGTGTCCATGTGGCATTTTATATGTAGGTTAAACATCAAGGAGGGTCCAAGATTGGACCACAGAACACAAATCCAAAATTAGAAATGAAAATAAGTCACTGGTAGCCTGCCATTTTTTTGAAGCAGGACATTCTGTGAGCCAACTTAGATTTCACATTATTGAACATGTTGCTGTAGATAGACGTGGTGGTGGCGTAGAATGTAGACTTAAACAAAGGGAAGCATTCTGAATCTTTCAATTAGAAACTAGGGTCCCCTTAGGCATTAATACATATTGGGATCTTTCTAGGTTTTTGTAAGTTAGGGTTACAAATTCCTAAGTTGCTTTTATAATAAGTTCTGGTATAGCAAGTGTTAATGAAAGGTGGGGTAGTCAGTAACTGGTGGGCGGTACAATGGGTTGGATGTTTAAATACTGGCTGTGTTTCTGTGTATTTTGGATGCATGACTAAGGAAATGTAAGTCTGAAACAACATTGTATTTATTTGTTTAACTTAAAAAAAATTATATTTTTGGAGGGCTGCTGCATTTGATTATTTGGATACTGCTTAATTAAGTTTTCAAGAGTACTTACATTTTCAACATAATTGCCTTAAAGGGATATGAAACCCAACATTTTTCTTTCATGATCCAGATGCAGCACACAGTTTTAATAAACTTTACTATTTACTTCTATTATCAAATTTGGTTTATTTATTGCTGAACACATCAGGTAAACCAATAACAAGAGGCATATGTGTGTATCCACCAATCAGCAGCTAATGCGTTGCTGCACCTGAGTCTACCTAGGCTTTTCAACAAAGGATACCAAGAAAACAAAGCAAATTAGATAATTGAAGTAAAGTGGAAAGTTGATTAAAATGGCATGTTCTGAATCATGAAAGTTTTTAATTTTAACTTTAAAGGGACATTAAACACTTTGAGATGGTAATATAAAATTATAAATTGTATATATAAAAACAATTTAGCAATATGCTTTCATTATTTATTTTGTCCCCTTTTCCCCAGCTCCCATTTTTTTAAAGACACTAACGGCTAGATTACGAGTTGTGCGTTAGGGTTAAAAAGCAGCGTTGAGAGTTCCCAATGCTGCCTTTTAACGCCCGCTGGTATTACGAGTCTTGAAATGACAGGCTCACTGCTCACTTTTTTGGCCAGACTCAGAAATACCGCAAATCCACTTACGTCAATTGCGTATTCTATATTTTCAATGGCACTTGCATAGCGCCAGTATTACGAGTCTGACAAAAGTGAGCGGTAGACCCTCTCCTGTCAAGCCTGATACCGCATTTTAAAGTCAGTAAAGAGTTTTACACTACAACGCCGTAGCATAAAACTCTTAACTAAAGTGGTAAAAAGTACGCTAACACCCATAAACTACCTATTAACCCCTAAACCGAGGCCCCCCACATCGCAAACACTAAAATAAAATTTTTAACCCCTAATCTGTCGAATCCGACATCTCCGCCACTATAATAAATATATTAACCCCTAAACCGCCGCACTCCCGCATCGCAAACACTATTTAAATATTATTAACCCCTAATCTGCCAGCCCTAACATAGCCGACACCTACCTTCATTTATTAACCCCTAATCTGCCGACCTCAACGTCGCCGCCACTATATTAAATGTATTAACCCCTAAGTCTAACCCTAACCCCCCGAACTTAAATATAATTACAATAAATCTAAATAAAATTACTATAATTAGCTAAATTATTCCTATTTAAAACTAAATACTTACCGATAAAATAAACCCTAAGCTAGCTACAATATAACTAATAGTTACAATGTAGCTAGCTTAGGGTTTATTTTTATTTTACAGGCAACTTTGTATTTATTTTAACTATGTACAATAGTTATTAAATAGTTATTAACTATTTAATAACTTCCTAGTTAAAATAAAGACAAATGTACCTGTAAAATAAAACCTAAACTAAATTACAATTACACCTAACACTACACTATAGTAGTGGACTTCAATCCTATTGGCTGATCCAATCAGCCAATAGGATTGAGCTGGCATTCTATTGGCTGTTCCAATCAGCCAATAGAATGCAAGCTCAATCCTATTGGCTGATTGCATCAGCCAATGAGATTTTTCCTACCTTAATTCCGATTGGCTGATAGAATTCTATCAGCCAATCGGAATTGAAGGGACGCCATCTTGGATGACGTCATTTAAAGGAACCTTCATTCAGTCGTCGGACGAAGAAAGAAGAGGATGCTCCGCGTCGGATGTCTTGAAGATGGACCCGATCCGCGCCGGATGGATGAAGATAGAAGATGCCGTCTGGATGAAGACTTCTGCCCATCTGGAGGACCTCTTCTGCCCGGCTTGGATGAAGACTTCTGCCCGTCTGGAGGACCACTTCTGCCCGGTTGGGTGAAGACGTCTCACGGTAGGGTGATCTTCAAGGGGTTAGTGTTAGGTTTTTTTAAGGGGGGATTGGGTGGGTTTTAGAGTAGGGTTGGTTGTGGGGGTGGTGGGTTTTAATGTTGGGGGGTATTTGTAATTTTTTTTTACAGGTAAAAGAGCTGATTACTTTGGGGCAATGCCCCGCAAAAGGCCCTTTTAAGGGCTATTTGTAATTTTAGTGTAGGGTAGGGCTTTTTTTATTTTGGGGGGCTTTTTTATTTTGTTAGTTGATTAGAGTAGGTGTAATTAGTTTAAAATTCTTGTAATTATTTTATTATTTTCTGTAATTTAGTGGGGGGTTTTTTCGTACTTTAGTTTTTTCTTTTTAAATTGTAATTAATTGTATTTAGGTTAGGTAATTTATTTAATTATAGTGTAGTGTTAGGTGTAATTGTAACTTAGTTTAGGTTTTATTTTACAGGTAAATTTGTCTTTATTTTAACTAGGAAGTTATTACATAGTTAATATCTATTTAATAGCTATTGTAAAATAAATACAAAGTTGCCTGTAAAATAAAAATAAACCCTAAGATAGCTACAATGTAACTATAAATTATATTTAAGCTAGCTTAGGGTTTATTTTATAGGTAAGTATTTAGTTTTAAATAGGAATAATTTAGTGAATTGTATTAATTTTATTTATTTAAATTAAATTTAAATTGGGGGGGTTAGGATTAGACTTAGATTTAGGGGTTAATAACTTTATTATAGTGGTGGCGATGTTGGGGGCGGCAGATTAGGGGTTAATAAATATAATGTAGGGTTCGGCAATGTTGGGGGCAGCAGATTAGGGGTTCATAACTATAATGTAGACGGCGGCGGTGTCCGGAGCGGCAGATTAGGAGTTAATAATATAAAGTAGGTTGCGGCGATGTAGGGGGCAGCAGATTAGGGGTTAATAAGTGTAAGATTAGGGGTGTTTAGACTCGGGGTTCATGTTAGGGTGTTAGGTGTAGACATAAAAAGTATTTCCCCATAGAAATCAATGGGGCTGCGTTAGGAGCTTTACGCTGCTTTTTTGCCGGTGTTAGGTTTTTTTTCAGTCGGCTCTCCCCCATTGATTCCTATGGGGAAATCGTGCACAAGCACGTTTTACCTGCTCACCGCTAGGTGAGATTCTTTCACCACCCAGCCATTTTCGAAATCCACCTGGATGCAGCGAAGGCAAATGGAGCATTACAAAAGCAACAACTAACCGTCCGCATCAAGTATTAAAAAAAAAGCTAACCGTATTAACCCATACACCGCAAACCCCCACTTCCCTAAATAATAAAGTAATTAACTCCTTAATCACTTAACCGTCAACCACCCACATCGGAATACACCTAATTACCCTATTAACCTCTAAACCGCAAAACCCCCACATCGCAATAAACCTAATTATCCTATTAACCCCTAAACCACAAAACCCCTAAATCGCAATAAACCTATTTACCCTATTAACCCCTAAACCGCAAAACTCCCACATCGCAATAAACCTAATTAACTTATTAACCCCTTAAACTGCCAAAGCCCACAAAGCAAATAACTATTTAAATAACTAAGTACCCTAACCTTACACCCCCTAACCTAACACCCCCTTAAATTAACCCAAATTACCTAAACTAATACATTCTAAAGTTACAAAAAATAAAAAAGGCTATCATAAGAGAAAATAAAAATCAAATTACCAAATTTAACAAAATTAAACCTTATCCCTATGAAAATAAAAAAGCCCCCCCCCAAATAAATACACCCCATACTCTAAGAATAAACTACCAGTAGCCCTTAAAAGGGCTTTTTGCAGGGCACTGCCCCAAGATAATCAGCTATTTTACTAAAATACACAAAGTCCCACCTAACGGTAAACCCCTCCACCACCCAAAATAAAAGAACCTAACACTAAAAAACCTAAACTACCCATTGCCCTGAAAAGGGCATTTGTTTGGGCATTGCCCTTAAAAGGGCATTTAGCTCTTTTACTGTCCATCCCTAATCTAAATAAAACAAACCCCCCCAAAAAAACTTTCAAAAACCTAAGTCTAACCCCCAGGTTGCTACTCACCGTTCCTGAAGTCCGGCGGAGAAGTCTTCTTCCAAGCGCGACCTCTTCTTCTTCCAGGAACATCCTACGCGGAGCTGAAGACTGATGACCGCGGAGCTGAAGACCGGCGACCCTGGAATTGAAGACCAGCAACCGCGGAGCCATGGAGCGTGGAGGATCCTCTTCGTACGATCTCCGCCGTACACTGAATAGTGAATTCAAGGTACGCGATTAAAGATGGAGTCCCTTGAATTCCTATTGGCTGATTTGATTCTTAAAATTAAAATCAGCCAATAGGATGAGAGCTACTCAAATCCTATTGGCTAATATGATCAGCCAATTCCGAAAATGGCAGTGTGGTTCCATCACCACTATAGACTGCCCTTCAGAAAATGGCAGGGTGGTTCGGTGGTTCTGTCACCACAATAGACTGCTCTCTGGGCAAGCTTTCCCACTAGTAATAAATAAATACAATCAAGAATGAATGAATACATAAATAAATACAATTAATGAATTAATTTTCCTTTTTTCAAAATTAACATGATAAAAATATGACAATGTTGATAGATTTTATTTATTGTTCCATGAGTGTTATTTTTTAATTTATTATGTATTTAACTTTTCCAAAAGAGTGCAGCAAAAATCAATAGAAACGGCAGCCATAAGTTAGCTAATCAATAACAAGAAATAATTAATGTCAAACTAAAAAGATGTCCAGACACAGAATGTGGGTTAACTGTTTTAACTGCCTAACTATTATGGTTTAGGAATACTTTACAAATAAGTGTGGGTGTATATATATATATATATATATACATACACACAATTCTCAAATATGAGGTCTTGTTGTGCAAAACTTTCAAATTTTATTGAACATATTTGGATAAAACTCCATCCAAAAAGTTGAAGTTTCCGCTTGTAAGTTAAGCCTTTTTCAAGACCACATTATCTTTTTTTTAGATGACATTTTTTTTTCTCATCTAAACAAGATACTTAACTTTCAAGCCGAAAAGAGAGAGAGAGCGAAAGAGAGAAAACAGAGAGAGAAAAAGATAGATACAAAGATAGATATTAGTAGCACCAGCTACAACTTTTAATTTAAGATTAAGTTGCTGTCCAGCTTTTCCTCTGCTGCTCTGAAAACATTTCCCACTTGAAAAAACGGGGAAAAATGAGATTACCTGTAAAAAATATCAGATAAAACAAAATAAACATTTTTTCAGGACAACTGATTCAACTGAAACAATTGTGTGGCCTGTTTACATATATGCAGAGATGCTTCTTATTGTAGAATATTTATTTAATTGTGCTGTTGAAAGTTAATTATTAACATCTGTCATAGTTTTGTTTTTATATATAATCTATATTTTTGCCTTTTTTATTAGGTTATTCAAGCCACATTTGAAAAGCACAAGCAGAACAGTGAAACATTTAAAGCGTTTAATAGCTCATTTTCTCGAGAAGATGAACATTGTCCAGACTCACCTGTAAGTACCAATAAGCTATAATAATACAGACCTCAGAACTGTCCCGGATATTTCAGGATTGTCATGGTTTGGTAAATCCACCCACTTGTTCTTCCCGCTGCTTTCCCCATCAGGACAAATGTACTGATCTACAGGGAATGTCCTGGCTCTGACTATGCGCAAACCATGTCCAGTCTTACCGATTATCTCACCCCCTCCCGTAGTGACTCCATCCATAGAACACTGGTGGGGCATCACACACAAGTTTCCCTACCAACCTCTCCTGGAAAATGTCTGGGAAATGTTCGGAAATATGTAATGTTCCCATTAAATACTGTAGAAATGCAACGAGCAGTAAAAAAATTTAATGGCATTTTAAAGGTTCCTTCTATTTTAACCTGTATCATATGACAGCCATCAACCAACCACATACTTATGTGTAGACACTGTGAGCTGTGCACATGCATAGTAGAAGCTGGTTCCTCAAAAAGTGTGCATACAAAAAGGCAGTGCAGAATTTGATAATGGAAGTCAATTGGAGAGTTTTTTTTAAGTTGCATGTTCTATCTCAATCGTGAAAGTTTAATTTTTACTTTAGTAGAACCCACTTTTTTCTTTGCCTGCTTTTTTAATTTTATTTTTTTAATGACAAATCTTAGGGGCAGATTAGAGAGGAGAGACATAATAATTTCATATGTATTATATAATATGTTTATTTCTATATTTTTATTATTTCCTTTTTGTAGTGTCTCTTTTTATATTAGTTATCCTGTTATTTCCTTTCTTATTAATAAAAAAATAATCTACTGCTCATTTGAAATTTGAAGTGCAATTGCATTCTCTTTTTCTTAAGTAGTTGTTGATTGTGTAATTTTATTTAAATAGTCCTTTAATTGAAGTATATATTGTGTTTCCCAAAATGAGAGTTGAAGTTATAGTCACAGATATCTGGATTCAGTTGTTCTAATGATACAATGGAGTCTCCAACATTGGCATATGGGGAGGGGGCATTTCCATGAATCCAACCTATCGGCTAGATTATGAGTCTTGCGTTATGAATAAAAAAAGCAGTGTTAAGCCTTATAACGCTGCTTTTTTACTACCGCTGCTATTACGAGTCTTGCAGATTTAGGGGCACCACACACTTTTTTGGCCTTACCGCAAATCAACTTACGCAAATTGCGTATAGTCTTTTTTCTATGGGCCTTCCATAGCGCCGGTATTACGAGCTTGTCCTGGGAGGCCAAAAAGTGAGCGGTACACCCTATCCCGTCAAGATTCGTACCACATTTTAAAGTCAGTAGTTATGAGTTTTACACTACAACGCTGTAGCATAAAACTCATAACTAAAGTGCTAAAAAGTACACTAACATCAATAAACTACCTATTAACCCCTAAACCGAGCCCTCCCGCATTGCAAACACTAAAATTAAATTATTAACCCCTAATCTGCCGCTCCGGACATCGCCGCCACTATAATAAACATAGTAATCCCTAAGCCGCCGCACTCCCGCCTCGCAAACATTAGTTAAATATTATTAACCCCTAATCTGCTGTCCCTAACATCGCCGCCACCTGCCTACATTTATTAACCCCTAATCTGCCGCCCCCAACGTCGCCGCCACTATATTAAATTTATTAACCCCTAAATCTAAGTCTAACCCTAACACCCCCTAACTTAAATATAATTAAAATAAATATAAATAAAACTTACTATTAATAACTAAATAATTGCTATTTAAAACTAAATACTTACCTGTAAAATAAACCCTAATCTAGCTACAATATAACTAATAGTTACATTGTATCTATCTTAGGGCTTATTTTTATTTTACAGGCAAGTTTGTTTTTATTTTAACTAGGTAGAAGTTACTAAATAGTTATTAACTATTTAATAACTACCTAGCTAAAATAAATACAAATTGACCTGTAAAATAAAACCTAACCTGTCTTACACTAACACCTAACCCTACAATTAAATATATTACCTAAATTAAATACAATTAACTAAATTCAAAACAATTAGCTAAATTAAAAAACCCCCCCACTAAATTACAGAAAATAAAAAACAAATTACAAGATCTTAAAACTAATTACACCTAATATAATAGCCCTATCAAAATAAAAAAGCCCACCCAAAATAAAAAAAAACCCCTTGCCTAAACTAAACTACCAATAGCCCTTAAACGGGCCTTTTGCGGGGCATTGCCCCAAAGAAATCAGCTCTTTTACCTGTAAAAAAAAAATATTTTTATTGTGGGTGGGCTTTTTTTTATTTTGATAGGGCTATTAGATTAGGTGTAATTAGTTTAAAGGTCTTGTAATTTATTTTTTATTTTCTGTAATTTAGTGTTTGTTTTTTGTAATTTAGCTAATTGTTTTGAATTTAGTTATTTGTATTTCATTTAGGGAATTTATTTAATTGTAGGGTTAGGTTAGGTGTTATTGTAAGACGGGTTAGGTTTAATTTTGCAGGTCAATTTGTATTTATTTTAACTAGGTAGTTAGTAAATAGTTAATAACTATTTAGTAACTATTCTACCTAGTTAAAATAAATACAAACTTGCCTGTAAAATAAAAATAAACCCTAAGCTAGATACAATGTAACTATTAGTTATATTGTAGCTAGCTTAGGGTTTATTTTACAGGTATGTATTTAATTTTAAATAGGAATAATTTAGGTAATAATTGTAGGTTTTATTTATATTTATTTGAATTATATATAAGTTAGGGGGTGTTAGTGTTAGACTTAGGTTTAGGGGGTTAATAAATATAATATAGTGGCAGTGACATTGTAAGGGCAGATTAGGGGTTAATAAATGTAGGTAGGTGGCGACGATGTTATGGGCGGAAGATTAGGGGTTAATAATATTTAATTAGTGTTGGCGATGCGGAAGTACGGCGGTTTAGGGATTATTATGTTCATTATAGTGGCGGCGACGTTGGGGGCGGAAGATTAGGGGTTAATAACATTATGTAGGTGTCAGCGATGTGGGCAGCAGATTAGGGGTTAATAACATTATGTAGGTGTCAGTGATGTGGGCAGCAGATTAGGGGTTAATAAATATAATGTAGGTGTCGGCGATGTTGGGGGCAGCAGATTAGGGGTTCATAAGTATAATGTAGGTGTCGGCGACGTTGGGAGCAGCAGATTAGGGGTTAATAAGTATAATGTAGGTGTCAGCAATATCGGGGGCAACAGATTAGGGGTTAATAAGTGTAAGATTAGGGGTGTTTAGACTCTGGGTTCATGTTAGGGTGTTAGGTGTAAACATAACTTTTAGTTTCCCTATAGGAATCAATGGGGCTGCGTTACTGAGCTTTACGCTGCTTTTTGGCAGGTGTTAGACTTTTTCTCAGATGGCTCTCCCCATTGATGTCTATGGGGAAATTGTGCACAAGCACGTACAACCAGCTCACCACTGACTTAAGCAGCGCTGGTATTGGAGTGCGGTATGGAGCACAATTTTGCTCTACGCTCACTTCTTGCCTTTTAACACCGGGTTTCTGAAAACCTGTAATACCAGCGCTGTAGGTAAGTGAGCGGTGACAATAACGTGCAAGTTAATACCGCACCCCTCTTACCGCAAAACTCGTAATCTAGCCGTATGTTTTTTGTGCTGGGCTGTGATGGGAGGGATGGGACTTACATGTCATGGGCAAAGTCCAGGATTCCCATGGACCTGACTAATTGTTTTGTGGTCAGGGCCAGGCGGGCCATCCATTATGCTGGGTGGTACTCCTCCAATGTCCTTCAAAAGAGAGAGAAGCAAACAAATAATGGAGTTGTGCGAGACAAGCATAACAGTGATGTGTATGAAACAGTAATTACCCTTTAATGAGCTCAAACTTAATTCATTTTTGATAACTCAGTACAAAACCCCTCTTGGTAATGCAAGGTACTGGAAATGAACTGGTTTTATTTTGAGCCAGTTACCACCATCTTACAATAATGTACTGTACTTGTATCACAAACCACCCCTATGTTTATGTTTATATCTATATATAATCAGATATATAAATTATATTAGGACTTAAGTTCTAAGTCTAAGGATCAATATTGTGCAAAATGCTTATATATGTACATCATACATGTACCTTATAATGTCATCTAGAGATCAGTTTTTGTTCCAAGAAGCTAGGACCATCCTGAGCTGAGATATTGTTTTTTTTTTTTGTAAACATTTGTGTAGCTGACATTTGTTTTCTGCTATTACACAAAGAAGGCTGCTGTGGTTAAACCAAATAAAAAAATGGTGGTTTTGCAATACCAATTCATAGAGGTCATAACTTGGAAAAATTTTAAGGAAAACTAAAAATGGTCACGCAACCAACTTTACAATTATTAGACCAGGACTACTTGAGATGGACTGACCCCCCCCCCAAAAAAAAGGTACAGGAGCTATCACATCATTAATTTATATTTATATCTCCACATTCCCACATTGTATATTTATAACTCCACAGGAGCTATTTGCAAACAATTGAATGTCCTCCAACAGGTAAAGGGGTTCATTGACAATTTTATAGTGCACTGTCCCATTTAAATACGAAAAGTTGAAGGCCTAGACTCAAACAGGTTATTAGCATTTAAATGGATATGAAACCAATTTTTTTTTTCTTTCATAATTTAGATAAAGCTTGCAATTTTAAATATTTTTTTAACTTCAATTATCAATTTTGTTCTTTATCTTGGTATCTTTTGTTGAAAAGCAGGGACGTATGGAGCCGGCTCATTTCTGGAGCACTATATAGCAGCAGTTTTGCAAGAATGTGATCCTTTTGCAAGAGCACTAGAGGGCAGCACTACTTCCTGCCATGTAGTGCTCCAGCTGCCTACCTAGGTATCTCTTCAACACAGTAAATCATGGGTGTGAAGCAGATTTAGATAATAGAAGTAAATTGGCATTTTTTTACAATGATATGCTCTGCCTGAATCACAAAATATTATTCTTTCTAATGACACGGTGAGTCTGCGGATCATCATAATTACTATTGGGAATATCACTCCTGACCAGCAGGAGGAGGCAAAGAGCACCACAGCAAAGCTGTTAAATACCACTCCCCTTACCCACAGCCCCCAGTCATTCTCTTTGCTTGTATCAGTTACAAGGAAGGGGTAAAGTTAGATGTCTGATTCTTCAATCAAGAGTTTGTTATTTTTTAGCTGTAATCCACTTCAGTCTCTTCAGTAGAGCAGTGGTGGCTTTTAAGCTTTTGGGAACTGGGGGGGGGGGGGTATAATCCATTCTGTGCCTCCCAGGTTGTGAGCTGCCCTGTTGGTAAAAAGACTATGTAGGTTTACGTAGTCTCTTTCTTTCTGTATCCACAGGTCCATGTTAGGAAGGAAATCTTTCAAACCTAGTGAGCTGCCTTGCTGCCGGGCAGATTATTATGGAGGTAAGTGCTGTTTTTTATTTTTTTGAGGGTGTTCAGAAAAAAATGGCACTTATGGGGTTGACTTTTGTGGCAGTTTTATGGGGCACTGTTAGAGGGACTGTATGTTTATGGCTCTGTTTGGGAGTGTTTTTTACACTCCTTATATAGCTCATTACATTTTTTTAATTTTTATTGAGAGGCTGTGTTGTGTTTGTCAGCCGTAGACTGCTGGATGATTATTTTGGCATTCTTTATTCCTCCCGGTGACTGTTTGTTAGTAATGTCGGCCGGGAGGTGTTTGCATATGCCCACGATGGGCGGAGCTTCGGCGGCACGAGTTTTGCGTGCTCTTTTAGGAGGCAGGGGAAGGAAGTTTGTGTTTGTTGGGTTTTCCTGTCGGCTCCTGTGCTGGTGCATGTGCGGTCTGTCTAAAGTGTGGGTAGTAGCAGTGGGAGAGTCCGGATCGTCTCTGCTACGTTGGTTATTACTTTAGTCCGTGGGAGGTCAGGTAAGCACCTCAGCAAGTACTGTTAGAAAAAAATCTTAAAGTAAATATTCTCTATAACTCACACTCTGCCTCTTTATTAAACAAATTATCCCAAAATTAATTTGTAAGTAATATATTTCAAACAGGTATAAAGTCTGGTGTAAACAATGCTGGTGTGGTTTAAAATAATTATCTAACTTGAAATTGTTGCAAATGAAATAGGCACTATGTGATATTGCTAAAAAACCACTTCACTGCAAATGTCAGCTGTTTTAACCTTTAATCAAGTCAATACAAATTCCCAAATACTCTCTAATCTAAATGACTCATGTAAGACTCCTAGGAGGTCTATGCATTATGGATATATAAAAAATATTATAAAAAAATATTATTCAATATGGGTACAAACAAGGTGGTTAACTTAACTCAGAGATCAAATTTCTATTTTTAGTCTTTTAAAATAGAAATTTGGTCTCTGAGTTAATTTAACCACCTTGTTTGTACCCATATTGAATAATATTTTTTTATAATATTTTTTATATATCCATAATGCATAGACATCCTAGGAGTCTTACATGAGTCATTTAGATTAGAGAGGATTTGGGAATTTGTATTGACTTGATTAAAGGTTCCACACAGAAATCAGCTAACAGCTGACATTTGCAGTGAAGTGGTTTTTAGCAATATCACATAGTGCCTATTTCATTTTCAACAATTTCAAGTTAGATAATTATTTTAAACCACACCAGCATTGTTTGCGCCAGACTTTATACCTGTTTGAAATATAAAGCACCTCAGCAAGGCTTGTTGAGGTGCATAGGTGCTGCAGGGGTCAATTTTTAAATTCTATTGTATAATTTCTGTGTGAATTGTTTAACGTTCGTTTCCTAAAGGGATGGTAACGTTTAGAAAATATTTTTTTTTTTTTTTGGTTGCTGCCTTGATGCTAATGTGGAGCCATCTATCCCTTTCTGTTCCTCAAGTATAGAGAGAACATTACAGTATAGGGATAGATTTCTTGATTCAGAGCCTTTATTTTCTAAGGAGAGTGTTGTTCAGGAGTCTCCTGTTCAAGCTGTTCCGCAGCTTTCTCCCCAATCATCCCAATCTCAATCCTCTTCTCATGCAGTGCCCTGCGTCTCGTCTCAGGTTGGTTTTTCATAGCAGGATATGGCTACTCACATATCCACTGCTGTATCTGAGGCTTTGTCTGCTTGTCCTGCTTTGCAGGGGAAGCGCAAAAGGAAGTTTAAGGGTTTTGACTCTGTTGGAGTTATGTCACATGTTTCTTCCCATAAGTCTGAGGAAGAAAATTCTTCAGTAGCATCTGAAGGTGAAATTTCAGACTCTGATAGTGTAATTCCTTCTGCTGATTCTGAGGTGGTTTCTTTCAGATTTAAGCTGGAGCACCTCCGTTTGTTACTTAGGGAGGTTTTAGCTAACTTGGATGACTCTTTTGATGTTCCCTCCATGGCGGAAATTTTTCCTGTTCTGGATCGGGTTTCAGAGATTATTTCTCGGGAATGGGAGAAGCCTGGAATTCCTTTTTCCCCTTCTCCTATTTTTAGGAAGATGTTTCCTATTGCGGATTCTATTAAGGAATCTTGGCAGACAGTTCCTAAGGTAGAGGGAGCTATTTCCACTTCGGCTAAGAGGACCACTATTCCTATTGAGGATAGTTGTTCTTTTAAAGATCCCATGGATAAGAAGTTGGAGGCTTTGCTTAATAGGATTTATGTTCACCAGGGGTTCCAATGGCAGCCTGCTGCATGTATTGCTACGATTACTAGTGCGGCTGCATATTGGTTTGATGCGTTGTCTGATTCTATTCAACAGGAGACTTCTCTGTAGGAAATTCAGGATAGAATTAAGGCTTTAAAATTGGCCAATTCTTTTATTGCGGACACTTCTTTGCAAGTCATTAAGTTGGGAGCAAAGATTTCTGGCTTTGCTGTTTTGACACGCAGGGCTTTATGGTTAAAGTCCTGGTCTGCGGATGTATCATCCAAATCTAAGCTTTTATCGATTCCTTACAAAGGGAAGACTTTATTTGAGCCTGGTTTGGCTGAAATTATTTCTGACATTACTGGTGGGAATGGGCATTCTTTTCCTCAGGATAAGAGAAATAAGCAGAAGGGTCGTCAGAGTAATTTTCGTTCCTTTCGTAACTTCTCTGGTAAGTTTTCCTCTTCCAAAAAGGATCAGTCCAAGCCTTCTTGGAGACACAATCAGTCCTGGAGCAAGGGGAATCTCAGCGGTCTTGTTACCTCCTCCCACAAAGCAATCTAAGAAGCTTGCCGCTGATTCAAAGTCAGCATGAAGGGTCTGCCCCCTTTTCCGGGAATGGATTGTGTGGGGGCAGGCTGTCTTTTTTCGCTTAAGCCTGGGTTTGAGATGTTCCAGATCCCTGGGTGATAGATATTGTGTCCCAGGGATACAGGTTGGAGTTCAATAATTTTCCTCCCAGGGGCAGGTTTTATCTATCAAGGTTATCTGTAGACCAGATAAAAAGAGAGGCATTCTTAAGTTGTGTTCAGGATCTTTCCGACATGGGAGTGATCGTTCTTGTTCCAGTTCAAGAACAGGGACTAGGTTTTTATTCCAATCTGTTTATTATTCCCTAAAAGGAGGGAACTTTCATACCCATCTTGGATCTCAAGTGTGTAAACAAGTTTCTCAGAGTTCCATCTTTCAAGATAGAAACTATTCGGTTAATCCTTCCTCTGGTTCAAGTGGGTCAATTCATGACTACAGTAGATCTAAAGGATGCATATCTGCATATTCCCATTCACAGGGATCATCACAAGTTTCTGAGGTTTGCTTTCCTAGACAAGCATTTTCAGTTTGTGGCTCTTCCTTTTTGGTTCTGGGTGCATTGTTGGCAGTTCTCAAATTGCAGGGGGTTGCGGTAGCTCCTTATCTGGACAACATTCTAGTTCAGGCACCATCTTTTCAACTAGCAAACTCCCACACAGAGTTGCTGTTGTCTTTTCTGCACTCCCACGGTTGGAAGGTGAATTTAGGAAAAATGTCCTTGATTCCGGCTACAAGAGTGGTATTCTTGGGAACCATTATAGATTCTCTGGAAATGAAGATCTTTTTGACAGAAGCAAAGAAGTCAAAAATGTTCAATTCATGTCTGGCTCTTCAGTCCTCCCCTCAGCCATCAGTGGCTCAGTGTATGGAGGTTATTGGCCTAATGGTCTCAGTCATGGACATCATTCTGTTTGCTTGGTTCCATCTCAAACCTCTGCAGTTATGCATCCTGAGACAGTGGAATGAAGATAATACGGATCTGTCTCCAAAGATTGTTATAGATCAGGCTGCAAGAGATTCTCTTCCGTGGTGGTTGTCTCAGGATCTTCTCTCCCAGGGAACCTGTTTTTGCAGGCCTTCCTGGGTGTTTGTGACCATGGATGCCAGTCTGCTGGGTTGGGGAGCTGTCTGGGGTTCGTTGAAGGCTCAGGGTCTGTGGACTCGGGAGGAATTGGTTCTTCCTATAAATGTCTTAGAGCTGAGGGCAATCTTCAATGCTCTTCTGGCCTGGCCTCAGTTAGCTTCAACCCAGTTTATCAGATTTCAGTCAGACAATATAACGTCTGTGGCTTACATCAATCATCAGGGAGGAACTCGGAGTTACTTGGCAATGAAGGAAGTAGCCAGGATTATTCAGTGGGCAGAGGCTCACAATTGTTGTCTGTCTGCGATCCACATTCCAGGGGTAGACAATTGGGAAGCGGATTTTCTGAGCAGACAGTCTTTTCATCCGGGGGAGTGGGAGCTTCATCTGGAGGTGTTTTCCAGTTTGATTCTCAAGTGGGGTCAACCAGAGTTGGATCTTATGGCATCTCGTCACAATGCCAAGCTTTTGAAGTACTGTTCGAGGCCAAGGGATCCTCAAGCGGTTCTAATAGATGCTCTAGCAGTTCCTTGGAAGTTCAGTCTGGCATACGTGTTTCCTCCGTTTGCCCTTCTTCCTCGAGTTATTGCTCGGATCCCACAGGAGAGGGCATTGGTAATTCTCATTGCACCGGCGTGACCTCGCAGGATCTTGTATGCAGATCTGGTGGAGATGTCATCCTTTCCACCTTGGAGTCTTCCGTTGAGGAAGGATCTTCTACTTCAGGGTCCCTTCCTTCATCCAAATCTCATTTCTCTGAAGCTGACTGCTTGGAGATTGAACGCTTGATTCTATCTAAGCATGGTTTTTCTGAGTTAGTTATTGAGACTATGATTCAGGCGCGTACACCTGTGACTATAAAGATGTAATACAAGATATGGCGTAAATATCTGTATTGGTGTGAATCTAAGGGCTACTCTTGGAGTAGAGTCAGGATTCTTAGGATTTTGGCTTTTCTCCAGGAGGGTCTGGAGAAGGGTTTATCTGCTAGTACCCTGAAGGGTCAAATTTCTGCTTTATCTATTTTGTTACATAAGCGTCTGGCGGATGTACCAGATGTTCAGTCTTTTTATCAGCCTTTGGTTAGAATCCGGCCTATGGTTAAATTTTTGTCTCCTCCTTGGAGTCTTAATTTAGCTTTGAGAGTTCTTCAACAGGCTCCGTTTGAGCCTATGCATTCTTTGGATATTAAGTTGTTAACCTGGAAGGTTTTGTTTATGCTTGCTATCTTTTCGACTCAAAGAGTTTCGGAGCTCTCAGCGTTGCAGTGTGAAGCTCCTTTTCTTGTTTTTTATTCGGATAAGGTAGTATTACGTACTGCTTTAGGTTTTCTTCCTAAGGTTGTCTCAGATAAGAATATTAATCAAGAAATTGTTGTTCCTTCTTTGTGTCCTAATCCTTCTTCTCATAAGGAACATTTGTTGTACAACCTGGATGTAGTTCGTGCTTTGAAATATTATTTACAGATGACTAAGGATTTTCGTCAGTCTTCTTCTTTATTTGTTATCTTTTCTGGGAAGCGTAAGGGTCAGAAAGCTACGGATACCTCGCTTTCTTGTTGGTTGAGGAGTATTATTCGCTTGGCATATGAGACTGCTGGTCAGCAGCAGTGTTCCCTCTAAGGCCAGTTTTGTGAACAGCCCAGCAGTAAAACAGTTAATAAGGTAAGCACACCTTGTAGTCTGCATTGTGTAGTGTTTGCTAATTGCTGTATTTAACTATTTCACTACTGGGCTGCTCACAAAACTGGCCTTAGAGGGAACACTGGTCAGCAGCCTCCTGAGAAAATCACGGCTCACTCCACGAGGGCTGTTTCTTCTACCTGGGCTTTCAAAAATGGTGCTTCTGTAGATCAGATTTGCAAGGCTGCCACTTGGTTATCTTTACACACTTTTTCTAAATTATACAAATGTGATACTTTTGCTTCAGCTGAGGCTGTTTTTGGGACAAAGGTTCTTCAAGCAGTGGTGCCATCTGTTTAGGTTAACTGTCTTGTCCCTCCTTTTTCATCCGTGTCCTCTAGCTTGGGTATTGATTCCCAATAGTAATTAGATGATCCGTGGACTCACCGTGTCATTAGAAAGAAAATGAAATTTATGCTTACCTGATAAATTTGTTTCTTTCTTGACACGGTGAGTCCACGGCCCGCTCTGTATTTTCAGTTTATTTTTACATAAACCTCAGGCACCTCTGCACCTTATATTACTTCCTCTCTCCTTTCCCTTTGGTCGAATGACTGGGGCTTGTGGGCAAGGGGAGTGGTATTTAACAGCTTTGCTGTGGTGCTCTTTGCCTCCTCCTGCTGGTCAGGAGTGATATTTCCAATAGTAATTATGATGATCCATGGACTCACCGTGTCAAGAAGGAAACAAATTTATTAGGTAAGCATAAATTTCATTTTTTAGGGTTTTGTTTCCCTTTAAAAGGTTGCTTTAAAATAAGTGACTATACCAAATACTGTGAAGGAATACTTAATTGTAGTGAGATATTTAATGCTGTATTTATTTTTGTGTTGGAAAAAACAATAAAAAACTAAAATGTCTGTTATTTTCTCTTTTCCAGCTTGCGACACCAAGCTCATTTGAGTCAACCCCAGGATCGGATAGCTGCAGTTCCCCTGGAGGAGTAAGTGTTACACTCCCTTTGTTATTGTGTGTCTTATGCATAATTGTTCATGTGCTGTTGATTTTCTTCCCTAGTCACTGGCACCCAAAGGGTAAAAGGATATATTTGTTTATTACTGGCACCCAAAGGGTAAAAGGATTTATTTGTATGTTACTGGCACAAAAAGGGTAAAAGGATTTATTTGTATATTACTTGTAGCCAAAGGGTAAAATTATTTATTTGTATATTACTTGCAGCCAAAGGGTAAAATTATTTATTTGTATATTACTTGGAGCCAAAGGGTAAAATTATTTATTTGTATATTACTTGCAGCCAAAGGGTAAAATTATTTATTTGTATATTACTTGCAGCCAAAGGGTAAAATGATTTATTTGTATATTATTGGCAGCTAAAGGGTAAAATGACTGCTCGGTTGTGCAAAATATGCACAGTGGGATCAAGAGTGGGGGCTAAAGTAGAACTTTGGGGGGGCATTGTGTGACCAACAGATTGTCTGGTATTTTTGTGGAGGACAGCTGGTAACCCTATATATACGTATGTTTGCATAATATTAGGTTTAGGCAATAAAACACACTATAGTCATCAGCAGGTGATACACACAATGTTCCTGTCTGCTCCAATAAAGGTCCAGTCTACTTGAAAATGTTTATTGTTTAAAAATATAGATATTCCCTTTATTACCCATTCCCCAGTTTTGCATAACCAACACGCTTATATTAATATAATTTTTACCTCTGTGGTAACCTTGTATCTAAGTATCTGCAGACTGCCTCCTTATTTCAGATCTTTTGACAGACTTGCATTTTAGCCAATCAGTGCTGACTCATAAATAACTCCATGGGAGTGAGCACAGTGTTAACTACATGGCACAAACTAGGGCTGTCTAGCTGTGAAAAACTGTCAAAATGCACTGAGATAAGAGGCGGCCTTCCAGACATAAATTACCATACGAGCCTACCTAGTTTCATTTTCAATAAAGAATACCAAGAGAACAAAGCAAATTTGGTGATAAAAGGAAATTGGAAAATTGTTTCAAATTGCATGTTCACAGTACATACGCAGCAATCAAAGGAACCTAAGCTCTTTGGATGGTGCAGGCTGTGTGAGAAGCCCCCATCTTAACTGGTTATTATGGGCCAGAATATGTGGCAAAATAATTTATTTTTTCGCTAGAGAACTAACAGCGCTCAAAGTAAATAATTACCACTTATATTACAAGTTGAAAGTAAAATGTTAGCTAACTTCAGGACTTCCCATAGATTTCTATGGGACACCCTGAAGAAATGCCTATTAGTTATCCCTTGTGCGCTAACCCAACACTGCGCTAGATCAACTTCACTAAAGCCGAAACGTGCGTTATGAATATTTTGCATTCCTATGTTCTTCACATAGAAGAAAATGTTCTTTTTCTTTTAAAATATTTACTGTATTTCTATATGTATCTGAATATATGTTGAAATATATATCTATACCTACATATCTTTATAAATATACATAAATATATATTTGGGTTTCCTGTAATTTTAATGAGGGGGACATAGGGGCATATTTATCAAGCTCTGTATTTATCAGGCTCGCCAGAAACACAAGTCTAAAGAGCGCTGCTCCATAACCTGTCTGCCTGCTCTGTCAAGGTGGACAGAACTTGCAATTAATCAACCCGATCGAATACGATCGGGCTGATTGCCACCCCCTGCTAGCAGCCGATTCTGCAGGGGCGGTATTGTACCAGCAGTTCATCAGAACAGCTAGTGCAATGATAAATGCAGACAGTGTACGCAATATTGGATCATGTCCACTCGCACGTTTATAATTAGGCCCCATAGTCTGGATCATGTTTGACACATTGAGACATTTTTCTTATCAGTATGAAATACGCACACAGTGAATCCGTTTTTTCATATTATTCCACTCTGAGGTAAGATCATACAGGTTCATGTACAGAGAATAATTTGGTTGAGTGCAAACCACTTACTGCAACAAAGTAAATGTCACTCATAAAAAGCATCTAGTACCACAAGCATTTTTTATGCAGCAGGTAAAAATAAACAGATGGCTTTAAATTATTATTATTAAAGGGACACTGAACCCAATTTTTTTTCTTTCGTGATTCAGATAGAGCATGCAATTTTAAGCAACTTTCTAATTTACTCCTATTATCAATTTGTCTTCGTTCTCTTGCTATCTTTATTTGAAAAATAAGGCATCTAAGCTATTTTTGGGTTCAGACCCTGGACAGCACTTGCTTATTGGT